>NC_056599.1:35362643-35381299 GCF_018340385.1 Cyprinus carpio | reverse complement strand
TTGATAAATAATTTTCCTGAAATAATATTAATGTTGCTTACAGTCATGTCTTGTGGTGACTTGTAATGTTTTTCTGTCTGCAATGTTGTATAAATAATTAGCTGAAAGCAGATCCATTCAAAATATATCATACAACCACACCAAACTCTACCTTTGACAAAAAATACAGATTTTTTTTTATGTATTTCAAAATGTTTAATATATATTCACAAAATATATATATCATAAAGTTGTGAGGAGAAGTTGAAGCGTCAAGAAAAATGAAGTGAAAATGAATCTCTAATGAGTCTCTAATGGACCTCTATTGGATACATGTGGTCATTGCACTTTAATTCCTTGGCTTAACTAGAAGAATAAAGTTTTTCGACTAACCTCCAGATGGCAGTATTCTATCCCTAACACATAGAGCAATGTCCAAAAACTATTTAGATTTAATTAAGATCATCATTTAAGTGATTTTTTTCTTTAAAAAAATCATATTTCATGTGACAATTTATGGTCTCGTTATGTAATTGTGCAGTAAATAGGTAAAGAACTTCAAAATTTCCAAAAAAAAACACAGCATAAATGTATAGTTGAGAAGTAAATAAAAACATGATATATGGTTTTCCATATAAAACATTTATATTTCCTTATACAATCGCTCTTTAAATGTTTTTAACAGTGATTAAGGGTTTAGTTTTTCCTGTCGTTCCAAGCCCAAGACTTAATCTTCAAATTACATACGGTAAATATACTATTTATATGATTT
Source organism: Cyprinus carpio (assembly GCF_018340385.1). Classification (NCBI taxonomy): domain Eukaryota; kingdom Metazoa; phylum Chordata; class Actinopteri; order Cypriniformes; family Cyprinidae; genus Cyprinus; species Cyprinus carpio. Next base: position 35,380,548 of record NC_056599.1, on the reverse strand, counting down.
TTGATTATTGATTCAAATACCCAAGACAGAGCTGATTCAGGGATTTCTAGAACTGTTACCTTTCACCATTTTGTGGACTCTGAAAAAACTGAAAATGCTCTTTATTTTGTCCTCAATGGGGACTTGTACCCCTGCTGTTTCCCAAGCATGCAACTTTAAGGGGAAATCATGACAGCGTTCCCACAAAACAACACAGTTAGCTTTCTCACGTATCTGATTATATTGAACAAACTAGAGGTCGACCTCTAGAACAAACCCTGATGTTATTCTCTAGGTTTACACACTGTCAAAGTGTGCTATAGCAAAGAAAAAGATGGTTAAGAAAAAGTTAAAGGAAGACAGTAATCTTAAAATGTGTTTCATTAAATTAACAGGTTTATACAGTTCTATCTGTCTACATTTTATTAAAAAAAAAAAAAACATAGCATTTAATAGCATTTAGGGCAACTGGGATGTTTTTCTGGCTGCTGGGCTCCCAGCTGTACCTCTCATTCAAGTAGTATTTCACATGCATACTGGTTATTTTTCATTTGTAATTGGTTGAAGTATGCATTTATTAAATCAATATTGTTTATATAACATCTGTTTTTTTTCTATATGTTATACACATTCTAGTTTTGTCAAATGTTAATTTGTAAATTCAAGAAGACAGATTACTTCAGAAACTACAGAGAAGCGATATGAAATATTTCTGTCTTTTTCTCAGTATCATCAGCAGGAAGAGAAAGAGAGCAGCATCTCCAATATCTAGCTGTGAGTCTATGAAGAGTAACAACTACATTCATCATCCCCCTGATCTCAGTGATGGACCTGTGACCTCTGACTCTATGTGAGTATCATGTTTTAGTCCCCTGAATTTGGTAATGACGCAGTGACCTTTGACCCTTTCTGAGTATGATCATGTGGGGTGGGACATTTGACACAAGAGCCAAGAATGTGCAATCAACCAATCAATAAATGTAAAAAATCTTATTTCTGCAAGTCCTTTAGTCAGAAATAATTAGTGCATCAGATAAATAAAAATCATGAAAGTAAACTTTAAAGAAAGAATGTGCTTTCTTTTTGTGCTTTATGCGGTTTTTCTCTATTGGATTTCTGTGACAGTAAATCTGGAATTTATTTTGAACCAATAATCAGAACACAAACAGTTGCAGGATGACATTTTTATCTGACTAGATTATAACTAATCTCTTTCTATTAAAAATGTTGTTGTGGTTGATACAAATAATTACATTATAACTATATTCATTGAATTCTGATAGGGTGGCGTGGGATTTATCCTGAGCGCTCAAATAACATTGTGTATAAAATAATGATCCAGAGCCTCTGTGTTTTGCCAAGCAGAATATAAATCAGAGGTTTAGAGATGAACAGACAAGGGTCTAAATGTGTTTATTTGTAATTCACTACTAAGTGATTATTGAGTGAATATAATTGCAATCACTTTAGCTTATAACACTTATCAACAACAAAAGATAAATTATTACAAAGTATTTAAATAAATATTTATTAAATTACCGCCAAGTAACAGCAAAAAAAATACAAAAAATATATCTGCGAATTTTTTTTTTTTTTTTATTCTTAGGGTGTTGTTGTTATTCATAGAAGGGTTGGTCATAACAGAATCAGAAACGCCAAATGGGTCAGTGTGTGTAGCAAAAGGTCTGTTGTTGGCATGCAATGTAGATGAGGAGTCTTGTTCTCTGTTTTACCATATGTGTGCTGTCTGAATGTCCTGTTTTACCATGTGTACAGTATATACATGTTCAGTAATCATTTAAATAAAATGCAGGTCATTATCTGCCTTCAGATGCGTGCTGTGCATTAATAAACTACAATGCATATGAAACAATCTTGTTCCTTGGAACAAAACATTGAGAAACTCAATTTGTGATGTCAGGAAGTAAATTGGCCACAATAGACAGAAATTGTGTTATAATTACAAGGAGTCTATTAAATGATCAATTGTAGGCTAAATGTAGTATACATTTTTTAATAAATAATTTAATATTAGAGGCTTTTAAATATTTTATCTATTTTGATAAAGGTATTTTCTGGTTGTTTTTGAGTCTCTGTTCTTCTAAATTTATTTTCAGTGCTGGGAGAGCTGACCAGATCAGATATGTGTCCTCTCAGACCTCCACATCCTCCTACAGTCAGAACCACATCAGTCATCATGAAACAGAAGCAGCTCTGCAGCTTGATTCTCATCAACCAGTGCATGATGATCTACAGAGAGTCAAAGACCAGCACAAGACTAGCATGAAGAACAAGTATGAGAGCTTATTTGAGGGAGTCAAACTACAAGAGAATCAAAACCCTCCTGAACAGGATTTACACACAGCTGTACATCATAGAGGGAGAGAGTGAAGGAGTGAATGAAGAACATGAGGTGCTACAGATGGAGAAAAGTTACAGGACACTCCAAGACACTCCAATCAACTGCAATGACATCTTTAACCCTTTACCTGAACCTGGATATGATGAGATGAGAAGAAAGAGTAAAGACAAAATAAAGACTGTTCTTACTAAAGGTATTGCTGGAATTGGAAAAACTGTCTCTGTGCAGAAGTTCATTCTGGACTGGGCAGAGGGAAAAGCCAATCAGGATGTAGATTTCATGTTTGTGCTTACATTTAGAAAGCTGAACTTAATTAAAGATCATCTGTACAGTCTTCACAGACTTCTGCTTGACTTTCATCCTGAACTTCAGCATCTGGACTCAAAGATTTATGATGAATGTAACGTTGTGTTCATCTTTGATGGTCTGGATGAAAGCAGAATTTCACTGATGTTTTCAGACAGTCAGAAAGTTTCTGATGTGACTGAGATTTTCATCAGTGTGTCTGTTGATGTCAAACCTCCTGAAAGGAGATCTGCTTCCCTCTGCTCTCATCTGGATCACCACCAGACCAGCAGCAGCCAATCAGATCCCCTCCAACTACATTAACCGTGTGACAGAGATTCAGGGATTCAATGACCCTCAGAAGGAGGAATATTTCAGGAAGAGAATCAGTGACGAGCATCAAGCCAGCAGAATCATCTCACACATCAGAAGAGCAAGAAGCCTCCACATCATGTGTCACATACCCGTCTTCTGCTGGATCTCATCCACTGTGCTTCAAAACATCCTGAAACAAGATCTCAGTGCAGAAATCCCTCAAACTCTGACTGAAATGTACATCTACTTCCTGCTCATTCAAACAAATATGAGGAACCAGAAGTATGAAGAGAGAGGCCCAGAGAAACTCCTGCAGTCCAACAGAGAAGTGATTGTTAAACTTGCTGAACTGGCTTTCAGTCAGCTGATGAAGGGCAATGTGATGTTTTATGAGGAGGACCTGAGAGAGAGCGGCATAGACGTCAATGACGCCTCAGTGTATTCTGGGATCTGCACTGAGATCTTTAGAGAGGAATCTGTGATTTATCAAAGGAAGGTTTACAGTTTTGTACATCTGAGCTTTCAGGAGTTTTTTGCAGCACTGTATGTGTTTTACTGCTATTTACACAAAAACAGTGAGGTTCTGAAAATGTTCCTGACAGGAAAATCCAGAACTCAGTGTGAGAATGTTACTCTGGATGTGTTTCTGAAGGGAGCAGTGAATAAAGCCTTAAAGAGTAAAAATGGACACCTGGATCTCTTCCTTAGGTTTCTTCATGGCGTCTCACTGGAGTCCAATCAGAGACTCTTACAGGATGTACTGATACACACAGAGAACAACCCAGAGAGCATCAAGAAAATAACCCAAAACCTCAAACGAGGTCAGAAAAACAACGTCAGTCCTGACAGGTGGATAAATCTGTCACACTGCTTGATTGAGATGAAGGATAACTCAGTTGTTGAAGAAATGCAGGCATTTTTAAATTCTGGAAATACAAGTAAAAGTCTTACTCTTGCACAATGCTCAACTTTGGCAAACATAATCCTGATGTCAGAGGAGGCGCTGGATGAGTTTGAGCTTAAAAAAATCACCACTAATTCAAAAGATGGGAGATGGAGACTGTTACCTGCTGTGAGGAACTGCAGAAGAGCTCTGTAAGTGTGAAAATACAAACATGCAGTAGTTACATTTGATAAAATTTGATGGTGGTGAATAGGATCTTCTGGGTTTGTTTACAAGCATACAGTGTAAATTATTGCAGTTAAGTGCTGTTTTTTATTCATTACCAAATTAATACAATAAATATATTTTATAAATAAATGATTTAAAAAAATGATTTTTATAAAAGGTGTACACTTTGTAAACATAATCAAGCTATGAGTAAAACTAATACATTGGAAGGCAGCTGTTAATGTGAATAAATGAATTAAAAATATATATTTTAAGGAAACATTTATTACAGACTGGTGGTGCACAATATTTTTGGAATATCATTTATGCAGATAAAGGCCCAATATAAACATTATCCTGCTATGTTTTTTCAGGAAGATAAACAGATGCTTATTTTTGTTCTAGCTACCTGCTTTATAAGGACTATTGTCAATTTTTTAGCAATACTCAGTGGTTTCCTTTTTACAGTATGATCTTATTTTTGAATTGATTTAGTTAATATTCTTAAATCGGACAGTAAGGTTCAGTTCACACACCACTGCTCTCCTGCTGGTTATACTACAACTTTCATTTTGAATGTAATTGCTTTGGCACATTTGTTATGATTTTTTTATTAAGAAAAATAGTTAATAACTTTACTGTAACACACTGTACTTTCATCAAAATCCAATAGCCAGACAAGTTTCAATTCTTCCAGCAACCTGTCACTCATGAAACATTCACATTAATCAGTAAATAACAATGATCCAAAAATAAAATCAGTTCCAAAAGGACAAAACCAAGTCCCACACTTTTCTCTTTCAAGAAGTTGTTTCACACTGGTGTGTCACAAGACCATCACAATTTCTGGTTCATGCAGATTTTGAAGTGCTTTTGGGCATTCTGTGTATCTTGGCCAAGTCAGCTCATTCATTTTTAAAGTTTTTCCAGCCTTGGCTTATGATTCTCTAAACATATATTTCAGCTAGAGTGCTGAATTTTAGTGAACTTGTCAGTAAATATTTACATTTGTTTAAAAAAGAATCTATCCAAAGTCTTAATTTAAAATATATAAATAAACACCCAGACTACACAACTCTATAGAGAGCCAAAACAAGGGCATATTTGCACTGTCTGATGATATTATCTGAAATCGTATAATCATATAATATGTATTGACACATAAGGTCTGCTACACAAGGGAATTTTACAGTCTTGCGATCTCATGGATAGACCTGTTCATCAACATGTCCTCCCTGTTTTCAGATTGACAGGCTGTGATCTCACTGACCGACACTGTGAAATTGTGGCTTCAGTTTTACAATCATCAAACTCCCTGAGAGAGCTGGACCTGAGTCACAATCACCTGCAGCATTCAGGAGTGGAGCTGCTCTGTGCTGGACTGAAGAGTCCAAACTGTCAACTCAACATACTGAGGTTTGTGTTTCACATTGATTCAGATTTTAATATATATTCTTTGATGTGTTTTTTTATGTATATACTTTAAGGCTTGTTCTACCTGTTCTCTAATTCATGAGTGTTTTATGGTCAAGATCTATTGAAAGACATTAATAAAAAAGGATGAGAACATGATGATAATGTGGTGATTAATAAATCATCGATTACTCCACACATGAAGTTATAATTTCTTTCATACAATATTGTGATGTAACCTTCACATTCATGTTCTATGCAGACACCTTCTTATCAGAAACATGAGACAATGCATTAAATGCTCTCAAACATCAATTTCTAACTATGCATAGTGTATGTAATTAATTATTTCTCATTACCCTCTTTAGATTGGCTGACTGCAAACTCACTGATCAGTGCTGTGAAACTGTTGCTTCAGTTTTACAATCATCAAACTCCCTGAGAGAGCTGGACCTGAGTAACAATCATCTGCAGGATTCAGGAGTGGAGCTGCTCTGTGCTGGACTGAAGAGTTCAAACTGTCAACTCAACATACTGAGGTTTGGATTTCACACTGAATCCAATTTTAATAATAATGTGTGATTTATATATATTCTGGTTTTATAAATACAGCTAGCAGATTCTTTCATGTGTTTTGTATTTGTATAGTTCAAGTTTTCTTCCACATGTAATTACTTACTCTAATTCATGAGTGCTTTATGGCCAAAAGCTATTAAAAGACATAAATTATGAAAACAAGATGATAATGTGGCCATTAATTTATCCCACATATGAGGTTGTGATCATAACTGTTAAACAAGATAACTGAGTATCACAGTGAGATGTTAACCATTTCATATTATATTCATATTATATGCATATAAGACACCTTCTTATAAGAAACATGAGGCAATGCATACATTTCTCTCAGACATTATTTTCTATTGTGTATGTAATGAATTATTTTACACTGTTTAGATCGGCCAGCTGTAATCTCACTGATCAGTGCTGTTGAATTTTGGCTTCAACTCTACAATGATAATTCCTATAATACCAGTGAATGTAGAAAAGCAAAGCATCTCTGAACGTGTAACATGTTAAAACTTGATGCAGATTGGCTGCAACAGCAGCAGATAATAACAGGAATGTTAGGATACAATGGGCATTGGCTCAGTAGTTCAACCTGATGGTGGTGTATTGGTGTGGGGGGTGTTTTCTTGGCACACTTTGGGCCTCTTAGCAGAGGCATCATGCACTGTTTATTTTTGAGGGGGCGCAAGTGTGTGTGTGTGTGTGTTCACTTTAGTGGGATAAATGCAGAGCAAAAATTCAGTATATGGGTTACCATACTTGGCTAAACATTATGCCACTTTTGTTGCTGACCAAGTTCATTCCTTAATGAGCACTTAATGGCCCCATCTTGTGGCCGCATCCAGGAGGATAATTCAGCATGTCAAAAAGCTCAGATCATGTGTTTGTTTTGTTGTTGTTGTTTTTTTTTTTTGTTGTTTTTTGACATAACAATGAGTTCGCATGGACTCAACAGTCACCAGATCATAATCTGTGCCCAATCCTGTTCTTGTAGATCTTCCTGCAAAGTTCAGCTCCAACCCTGATCAAATACAACTGAAACAACTAATTAAGATCTTCAGGAACACTTGGTAATTACAGACAGGTATGTTTGATCAGGGTTGGAAATGAACTCTGCAGGTAGGTAGATCTCCAGGAACATGACTTGGATCCAACAATAGAGCATCTTTGTGATGTGGTGGAATGGGATATTGACATCATTGATGCACTACCCACGAATCTGTAGCAACTGTCTGATGCTATGATGTCAATATTTCAATAATTCAGATGAAAAGGAATGTCGGTCTGTTTTATTTTATGGTTAGATTGATTTATGCTTAGACATTCACTCTTTTGTAGGTTCAGTTTATACTCAGAGGATTTAATAAATTCATCTAGTAGGCATATTATCTTGGGAATAGATGGAGATTGGATCGGTTACAAAGTAACAAGCTGATCCGCATAAAGCTAGTTTAAGTACAGTTCTCTTTTGCATTATTCCCTGAAATACAGGAAGTGTTCTTAGCGTTATTGAGAGAGTCCCAATAGCTATGACAAAAATTAAGGGAGATAGAGGAGTAACAAAAGTAAAATAATCAAAATTAACATGGTTAGTATTAGGGGTGTGACGAGACACTTATCCCACGAGATGAGACGAGACACAAGACTGGGTTCACGAGAACGAGACGAGATTTTTAAACTTTTTTAAAGAAATCCTCAATGATGAAATATATAGGGAAAAGTTGTCTTTTATTCAACTGAAAAACACAAAATGCAAAAAAATATAAGTGCATTTTGAAATCAAATTGTACTTTATATACTTTAAACATCTATTTTAATAAGTTTTATGCAGGTATAAACAACATGTAAACACTGAAAAAGGTTTTGCCACAAACTCAACTGACATGCAAGTAATTATAATTATAAAATTATAAAGTATACATAAAAATAAATAATAAAGAACACAAATAATATCTCTTTAAAGTAGCAGTCAGTCAAGTTTATTATTTAGTAAACTGATTTCCACTTTAATAAAAAAAAATAAGTTTTTTTTCCATTTAATTTTTCTCAACTCGTTTTTAATAGTATATACATTTTCACATCAATTATTAAAAGTGTTAAAAAAAAATACATGTTTAGGCCCTATGAAATGTTTTATTTTTTTCTCACCATAATATTTATATTTTTATTGTTACCAAATTCTGTGTTTTAGCATGTTTAACTATTTGAATGCATAACACAACTTAATTTATTCATTTAATTTTTTCTTAAAGTAGCCTCAATTATTTTTTTTCCTTCAGAAATTCTGTGTTGTGTATTTATATTTTTCTGGTTATCAAATGAAGGCATACAGATGGTAGACAACCAAAATGGGTAATGCCGCCATGCGTACCACCGCCACAGAGCCGCGGCGTTAACTGCAAATCAGTCGCGTGTTAAAATCATTCGCGAAACTACCCGCCTGGTGGCGCAAAGGGACGGGTTGCGAACTGAATGTAATTGTAAAATGAAAGGAAGACGTTAAACAACAATAACATTATAATATACATTATAACATCCTTAAAAGCCATTAAAAATAGGATAGTCTTAGGCTACAGTCTACTCATCATCAAAAATAAAAAATAAACCTTTGCACAAAGGCTCTTATGCATGCTATTGTTTTTAAACAGTCATTATATATATATATACTTATACCAAGAATGAACCGAAATGAAAACATTTTAATCCGTATATACGGATTAAAATGTTTTCATTTCGGTTCTTCTTGGTTTAAAAATAATAATAATAATAATAATCTTCAGGTTCCATTTGCAGAGCGAAATTAGAAAGGTCCAGCATTTACAAATAATTCTTATTAACTCTGTTATTATTCTTGATTTTTTTAAACTGCTAACACTTTGCATTTTTGAATTATGCCTTTACTGTGTTACCAATAATTGTGAATTGTGACTTTGATCGCGCTTGTTCCTCACGCGCACATATTCATTGGAAACAGCAGTCGTTCACCGAGCCATGCAGCGCGAGCAGTGGGCCACTTTGGCATAATTTTGCTAATTCTGATTTTTTTTTTTTGTCGATACTGAAACACGTGTGAAATCCAAAGCCTATTTTACCTAATAAATAAGAGTTTAGCTTCAAATGGGCAACATGTTTGGATTTGTCCCGAATGAGAGAGATAAGCCCAACATAATGTATCGCTTTATATTATTTTTAATTATTATTATTTTTGTTGTTGTTTATAAGCCTATATTATTATATAGCCTGCTGCAATTATATTTATCCATTAGAATTATATATTTGTAATTCTTGTTCTGTTCTGATAATTTTTTTTAATTTAAAGGATTTGTTGTAAAGTGAAGGGAACTAAAAATGTCCTGTTGGTACATTAGCCTATAGCATTATTAGGCCTGCCGTTATTATTTCTGAATGTAATAAAATGCAACTCTCACAAATGTAATTTATTTTTTAGCGGGTTTTTCGTGTATGTTTTTAACCAGCTTTATTTTTCCATTGCATCTACTAAATGACTTTGTGCATCACATTCACTTCATGAACAAACAAATATAACTTCAGATCTGCCTCCTGCGTTGCTCAGCTCTGGACGATTTCAAAATATTTGATATAAAGGTTGCTGTCACATTTTATACAGGAATTGTTCATTTAAAAAAAAAATAATGGTATTTTATTGTTTGTTTTTTTTTGGCATGCAGTTATTATTTCTGAATGTAATTAAATGCAAAGTTCATTTAGGCTAGCATGCACTGTGACATTTTACCGTTTCAACTTATAAACTCCTTGAGATTTTAAAGTCAGTTTTAATTGTATTGAAATTCAAGTTGAATCTCGAAAAAAAAAATAAAAAAAAAAAAAATTTAATTATTTCTATGAATTAATAAGTTAGCATGACTTTTGCATCATAGCATTTTTTACGAGGTGTATTCGTTTTCTGAAACCAAGCACCCACTTTTTTCTTTTTTAAATCTATGAATCGCTCGCATATTTCCTACAACCTACAAATAAGGGCTAATAGAGGTTCTTTCTTTAATTATTTATTTATAATGTTTATTCTTGAAGAGAAAATAAGTATTTATTCTTTAATAAAATAAGGGATCCAAATATTTGTAATGTACATAATATAGGCCTATATCTGCCTGCAGTTAAAACGTTATATTTGTTTTGATTCGTCCATTTATGTTACAATTAGCCTATTCTAAAAATAAAAATAAATAATGTCATAAAAAATGCCATCGGTCTGAATAAATTTTACCATTATAGAATTGGGGTAGTAATTTAGGAGATTAAAATACAGTGAAATTACAAATGGCATGGGATTTTAAAGCATGAAAACTGAAGGTCTATGAAACATTTGATGCATTTTTTTTTAAACAATGGCACTTAAAGTTTTCAACTAAAATATTACTATTTCAACCATATAGCCTGTGAATAAATAAATAAAATGCATACTTTTCAGTGAAAGAACACTGAGAGTGTAGGTTGCTTCTGGTGTTTGGATTTGTACTTCAATATAATGAGCTCCAAGTTTAAGGATAGCCTACACTATTTGTTTGTATTTTTTTTTTTTTTTTTTTACTCTCTATTTAACAGCATTAACTTACAATGAAATAAGTCTTCCTTCAGGTAGACTGAATGTTTTCCTGCCTTGCTAAATGTTGGGTCAGTTTGCGCCCCGCGCGCTGTGAAGCGGGAGCAGCTGACGGAGGACTCCGCTTGGTCTTAAAGCCTTCCGCAAACGCCTACGTTCACAAATAACAATGATTTTGGCAAAAATAATGATTAATTATCAATTGATAATTTGTTATTATTTTGGTCTAGTGAAAGTAATAATATGGGCTGCGGGAAAATAATGAATAAAAAGAGAAGGGCTGCTGTGAGTACAGGCATGTTTCAACCCAGTAACATGACAACACACTGTTCCTCACAGCCAAAAAACAGACCGAGCTCAGTTCAGCTGGAGGGGGCTGGGGGGTAGTTCTGTATAACTTGTGGGGGTCGAGATAAAGGTGTGAATTTCTTGCTCTTTCATATGGACAGTCTTATGAGGGTTTTCAAACTTGCAGAACAGGTTTTAGGACAACTTTAAAGAAAGGTTTGATCACTTCAAATGTTGACTACTGTATAGCGCAATAAAGTTTATTAGTTTATTATAACTTAATTTCAGAGGAGGTTGCCTTAACTTAAAAAAAAAAAAAAAAAAAAAACTGTTGCATTAGGGCTGGGCGATAGGCCTATGGCCTAAAAAAATCTCCGATCTCCGATTTCACAAAAAAATCCGATTTACAATTTAAATCGATTTTTTTTTTGCCTCCCTACTTAAAATCATTATTCAAATGACAAAGAAATTGTTCAAAACAAGTTTTAATATAAAAATATATTATTTTTTAATACTAGCCCATCATGCCATCCACTCGGCGTTCAGAGCTGTTCAGATTAAAACTGCCAGCTCCGCAGTGAGTCAGTGTCATGGACAGAGGACAGACCAAGTGTAGGCCTAAATCAGTTTTCTAGTCTATATTTTCATCTCGTTATGCAGCTGATTTAGGTTGTGTATTTATTTTTATTTCTTATATCAATTATTTGTAAATATAGCAGACACTGTCTAACCGTGTCTACACCTGACGGCCTTGTTCATATAGGGCGATACATCTCTCTCACTCGGCAGTACAGCAGGCCTATGTGAGCGGAGTGGAGCAGCAACAATTTCCCTGCGCGCTCCGAGCATTTAATAATCACTAAGCTCCGCGTTCATTGATACCAGAAACACTGCTCCGCCTTCACTCCGTGGCTAAAGTTGAAATGTTATGTTCATAATAGCTTATAAAAATAAAAAAAAATAAATAAATAAATAAAATTACAGGAGAGTTTTCAAAGGGGATTAGGCTATTGTGTGCAAACTTTTTTGTCCTACCAAACGCCAAACTAATAAATTTGTCAGCATTAAAAGGTATAATTGCTGCTTTCTGCTGCGCAAATTTTGTTTGTGATGAAAATAACAGTTTACATTTTCGTCAGTTATTTTATCTACAGATCGATGCATTTGTTACAGATTTCTGCTCATTCAAAATCAGATACAGATGAAGTAGCCTACTGTAAGATTACATTTGTTTGAATGCATTATTGCGACAGCGATTACTTGTGAATGTGCTGTATCTGTTAAAATCATGCTTTAACCCGAAAATAATCAGTAAAATAAAGACAAACTCCTTGAGAACTAGCCTGTAACATCCCGCTCGACTATTGCCGTCATTATAGTCTTCTGATCGGAGAGATTATGTGTATCAAGATATAGCTAAATATGTTTATCATGTGAATTCTTGCTAAATATGCAGTTATATTACGGGCTGTTGGCATGAATTGTATTCGTGATGGAGCGGTTCTGGAGCGAGTGAATACCACGACGCTCCTGACTTTTAAAAATCCCTCCTCCTCTTCAGTCAGAATCACTCCGCTCCGCTCATACTCCGCTCGGCAGCGTGTCCCAAACACGCGCGGGGGAGGCTTGAGCCCAATCATTCTCAAAACATAAAATATTTATTTTATTTCAATTTTCGTTTTTGTGTTTCAGAGGAAAAATCAGTGTTAGGGCATCTCTCCATTACAGACCGTTCTGAAGGAAGAATTTATGCAAACGCGTATAAAATTCTTTAAAAACTTTAACAGAGATGTCTAGATGGTATTTAATAGGTCTGCTTCCCACGTAAGATTTTTCTAGTTACTAGTCGTTCATTTGTCATTATTTCAACTAATCGCAAGTTTATATTAAATTTACAACTATAATCCAGCCTTAATATATTCCATGCTCAAGAACATGCATTAAGTTCGTCACAAAGCACAGGCAGAAGTAGCCTAATAATTATGGAAAAAGTAGACATTTTAATTATTTATTAATAAACAAATGTTTTCTTGTCGGCTGCAAGATGAAATTCACAGTGCTGACTCTCTCCACATGGATGCGCCTTTAAACAGAAATACAACCTTCACAGATTACATAATGCTTTCGTTTTGAATTGATTCGTTTAGAAGACATTTCAAGCTTTCTGTAGATATATTTCTCATGTATGTGAGACGCCACAATTTTCAGTTATTTCATTATTAGGAAAAAAATTACGTGATCGAGAGGGCGCCTCCCTGTCATGCATTAATGATTTTTGCACAAACACTTGAATATTAATAATAATTCACATTTTGCATATGCATTACAAAGTAAATAATTTTTTTACATGCAATTATCCAAAATAAAACCAAACAAGATTTGTAATGAAGATAAAATATGTAGACAAATAAGAATAAATGCTGCACGTGCACTCAGCATCATGCACAGAGCAAATCTTGCACTGATATTTTACGGAATATTAGCCTATACAAACCTGCATTTAAATGCGGCTGCAATTTATTTATTTCTTTTATTTATTTATTTTTACTTTACTTAAATTATATGAAAGCAAGCAAAGAAGACTCCATTTAAAATCACTGAAGTTGTCAAATAATGAAGCTCTTTTTTTTTTTTTTTTTTTTTTTTACATCGTGTGCACTTTGTTGATAAGTGAGGACATTTTATTAATCCATCCATTCTTTAGAGTTGCAATGATTTAGTTAAAAATCGTGCAGGTTTAATTTATTCGTTTCTTGTTTTAATTAGGCCTAAATAATGGGAGTGAAATTATACAGTGCCTTACGTTTTACTAAAATAAAGAAAATAATTTATAAAACACGCAAGCCTAGCTCACAATAGGCTATCACTTTTAATGCTCCGATGCAAAGTAAACCACATTTTCTTTTTAATAATATAACACATAATTCATATTATATAAATAATACTGCACACTATTTAAATGTGTCTAATCTAAAATATGGGTGTAGAGAAAATATAAGCACAGGCTCATAGGCTTGACATTTATCCTGCTTGAATTCGTTCTAAGAAAACGCACATATCTTCATAAAGACTAAACTTTCATCTGTGAATATTAAATATTTTTTCTCTTTCATTTTCCCCGACTGCAATCAAATATAACACTTCGGTGAAGCAAAGCTGACGTCTATTTGCGAAAATGTGCTTTGATGCGCTTGTTTGAAAACCTGTGATTAAAGCGCCACTCAGCGGTCAAAAGCTGCAAATTCACTTTGCAGACGCCGCGGCGGCGGTATGAGCGGCGGTAGAAACGACGTTTTGGATGTCTACCTACTGTAAAACATTAATTTCATCATTTATCATTTAATTACTGAAAATTAAGCAAACCTAATTTTTTGACAAACAAAGGGGATTTACTATTAAAATTAAAACGTGGAAGAAATGTTGTGTGATTATTCCTTAAAAAATAATGTGTGTTTCTTTTTTAGTAGTAGTAGTAGTAGTAGTAGGCTGTGTACATTCTATTGTCGTTATTTCAAACCGGACTTTTATTTTGACGGGTTGCCGTGAATACCTTTACAGTTCTGTGTATGTGATATGACGCTAGTTTCACTCAAATCAAACGCTAGTTTTACTCAAATCAAATGGTAAAATGCTCATAAAATGACTCTAAGAGCATTTGTGGAGATGTTGTTCGTGTGTTTACGTCCTCATTTAGTGAGACGGCAGACGCTGAAATCACCGCGAGTGTCACGCGCGCTTCAGTGTGTGTGTGTGTGTGTAAACCGCGCGTCTGCGCAATTCATTAACAGAGACATGCAGGATTCATATTTAAATCGACTTTTGCGGCTTTATATTTACAGATACTAGTCCATATCGTGATTTGATTTAAGTGTAGTGACCTACTCTTGGTTAATTAATTCAAAATTTGAGAAATTCTGTGACATTCCGCTTAAACCGTGAATTCTGTTTTTATGACTGGATAAAGACTTCACTGCGTAATTTTCCCACTTATTATGCAACCACTTGCCTGATGTGAACGTAATATCTTACATACCTTACATTACATACCACTAGTGAAAGGGCCAGTGTAATGCAAATATATCTGAAAGGTCTGCACGAGGATATCGTCACCTTCTCGCGAGACCAGTCAGATCTCAGATCCACGAGATCTCCTCACACCCCTAGTTAGTATATATGGATGCTTGAGGCTCTAGATATAATAAATGTATCCATGATATTAATCCATCCCCAAAGCCGAACTCCTTAGGCACTATAATAAAAGATATTACTATTCTATCCTATAAAACGTCTGTTTGGTGTACAAGGAAATTACCACCTCAGATGAGTTGCTGCAATCTGGTTTGCTCCTCTGAGATGTCAGTTTGGAGATCAAAGTGGTGTAAAGGTTTTCCAGATCCAATGGCAGCTTGTCGCCATGACTCTCAATTTATTTTTCTGATGCCTTTTAGGAACCATAAATTCTTTCTGGCTACAATCGTAAACTGAGTAATTGGAAAAGCAGGCACTAAATGTCTTAAAATCATTTGAGTTGCCTGAAAAGTACAATTAAAAGATAAAATCCTCTGGAAATTAATCCACGTTTGTCTTCTCACTCACATGCTCAACTGGAAGTCTTGAATTAAAGCAGTACTGAAGGCAATAGCAGGTCCAGTGTGGTACTAGCAAGGTGTACCTAATAAAGATGCTAGTGAGTGTAAATGTTACTATTGTCTATTTCATAGAGATAAATTGTATATGTTTCTAAACCAGAGGTTCTTAACTTCAGTCTTGGAATCCCAGCTCAGCAAATTTTGTATGTTTTCTTTATTTAACGCCCTTGATCCAGGTTATCAGTTTATTAGCAGAGAGCTCAGTGAACTTGACGGGGTGTGTCAGAAAACAGAGACATACAAAATGTGCAGAGCAGTGGGTCCCCAGGAGCAGAGTTGAGAACCACCGTGCTAAACTACTTTGTTTCGAGGGACAGCTGAGAGTGGCTTAACATTTTTCAGTGTAATAATTGGATTTTAGCAATTTAATTGCACTTTAATAATATAATGTGTTGGCTCCTTGAGCATCAATGTCTGTTTTTTTTAACCTTTTGTGATAGTCCTTAGATAAAGCTGGATTGTAGCATCATCTATGGAGAAGAACTCACATGCCTTGTCCTGTAAATTTAATAAATGTGCAATGAAAGTGTAACTACAGTGTAATTAAAAAATATTTGAGTACACTGTAAATCTTTTCACTGTAAATTTGCAGTAATTAACTGGCAGCAGCTTCACCTACAAAGTACTGTATTTTTTTGTTTTGTTTTGTTTTGTTTAGTTTTTGTTTTTTTTCTGTATATACAATTGGAGTGTATTAAAAATAGACCTGTAAATGAACAGTAAAATACTGGCAGCACATTTGCCTGTAGGTTACTGTTATTTTATTCACTTTATAGTATGTTACTGTAATGCGCTAAATTACAATAACTGCCATGCATGTTTATAAACTAATATTTATAATGTGTTAACAATTTGAGCACATTAACACTCTGGACTCTTTTAATCTGAAACTACTAAAAATAATGTTTCTTAAAGTAAAATAAAACTGAATTAGGCAAAATCATTACAAGTAGAAACATATATTTAACTCAAATCTCTTGCAAAAAACTGCTAGCTAACAACAGCACACATGCGTGTGGAAGTAGCACTAGCAAATAAATTATCACAGCAACAGCAAATCCACAGTTACTGCCTTGAAATAAAGCAACAAACAGCATAAAATCAACACTTCTCTGCTCTTCCTTGACTTAAACACAGACTCTACTCTTCAGCACAGTGGTAACCCACGAAATTTAGACAAACAGAAACCTTTTAAATCCCATCAGAACAAAACATTAACGACTAAAAGATCTCCTCTATATCATTATGTGCAAAAACAAATGAAATAACATTTGATTTCAGTATTTACTCTCCTTTAATTGAGTTCAATTTTTTTTCTATTAAGTGCAGTGTGATTTCACAGTAATTTTACAGTAAACTACTGGAGGCATCTTTGCCAATATAACACTGTATTTGTAGTTTGCTTGCTGTAAACTTAATGGCACAACATGTAAGATGTATTTAAAAAAATATCCAAAAACCACTAGATCAGTGTTATATATTTTGCTGACTTGTGTACTTGCATTATCCCAAATGTTTTGAAGAATGTTTAAATCAAGAGAAATAAGCAATTTTAACTAGTGACATGGACCGTGTCCATAGTGTCATTGTGTCGCCTACCAATGACATCATAACCCCTCGATTTCTCGATTTTGTAGAAAACATGGAAACACCTAAGAGGCTTTAATATGTTGTGCGTTTTAATAGACCGATGATGGCCACACAGAGTAGCATTATAACAGAACTTTCAAATGTATTTAGTATGATAAAACAGAGCTGCTTTTTTTCCCACATACGCACGACTGGAAGGAGCAGAGGTCGACTGTGGCATAATAAAAGCTTCTTTCAAACCGTGTGTCACACTCATTCAGCAGCCTCGTTTTGCTTTGACGGCTTTCAGCCTCACCCTGCATCATTCTTCTATGTTAATAATTCATTAGCTCATCCATGAATATGATTTCTGCCTGAGTCCTGTCGATTTGCATCGGCTGTGGGGATGAAGGCCACAACTCCCATGATTCAACAGTCAGTCACGGTGTCATCAAACTACGCCTTTGTCTCTTTGTTTATTCTGAATATGTGCCTTCCAGCGGCGAAAATTACATATTGTGCCTTTAATTTACAGTTTATTACTGTTAAAATACATTTCGCTGATGTGTCTTTTATCTTACACAATTAACCCTTTTAACCCCACAGGAAAACCACACTACAGGAAATAGAAGTAACACTGAAGCAGTGCTGCCATTAATGATATAATTAAGTGTTTAAGTAATTTTTAAGCATTAGGGAACACCTGCAGCTTAATTAACAGAAACACTGAAGGAAAGAGAAAAAACAAAAACTACAAATGACTATAAAAGAAGACATTAAAT
>NC_056599.1:35329252-35362127 GCF_018340385.1 Cyprinus carpio | reverse complement strand
CTCGGCTACTGTATTAGAGGTGGTAACCACAGAAAAGGAAAGGGGGGGTCACTGGGCCGGGGTGGCATCCGGGCGCAGCCAGGAGAGGCCCTGAACTGAACAATCACAGCCCGAACCCAAGCCATCTGCGGTCATTTCTTAAATGTTTTATGTGGGAGTGGACATTGGGTGGGGGGGCTGTAGATCTCCAGTGTCACATTACTACCGGGGGCCCTGACCACCTGCATGCTTGTGAGTGTTAAACACTTCAAACCACTTGGGAAAAACCAATCGTTTTTTTCTGGATCTAGTCTTTGCGTAAAAAATTGACTATCACATAAAGTCCGCCCCCATTGCAGCTTTTCGGGCCCAAAATGGCTCACTTGGACGGAAGGGGTTACTTGATATTTAAAATGATCACCACAGTTTGCTTTTTACAAATTTTTTGGGATGGGGAAAACAAAAAAATTTTAAATCCTAGAACAAAGCAAAAACCCCCCTGAAAACCACATGAATGCCCCGGTTTTCCCAGGTCCCAACTCCTAGGGCATGGGGTTGATTCCCAGGAAAAGCAGTGCGATCCTTTGGTAAAAAGTTGGGTAAACAAAATGTCTGGGCTGGTTTGGGGTAGTTTGGTGCCAGCTACCAGCAGATCTTTGGGTAAACTAAGTCCCTTTTTGGGTTAAAACTAAAAAGAATCAAATTGCACTGATTCTCACTTGTTTTTTTCTCCCTTCACACACCACACACAATCATGTCCCTGTGACGTGGGTGCGATGGTGGGTGGATAGCGGCACCCCCTCGCCACATAGAACTTGGACTGTCCCCCGGGGGTCGGGCCTCAATTTACTAAGCAAAGTCAGCAGGGGCCTCCCCGTAATAAACCATCACCAAGTACTGCAGGAGGAGACATTATCATGCCTTATCACACAACACCATTCAATTACACAACACTGACTCAGCCCTTCATAATATCAACTGAACGACATCAAAAAGTAGTATGATTAACAAATATTTATCACACAAGCACACAGGTACTGTGTCTGACCTCAGTACTCTGTGCCGTGTTTGGGGGCTGCGTTATCGAGTTTGATGCTACAAACTAATCATCACTTTCACTCTGATACAAGCATGACATTTTCATAATGGCTATCATTATACTGATAAATATTTAAACATCATATAATTACAGATTAATTACATTTACTATATATGGTTAGAGGTTTTTATTTAGACAGCATTAGATACACCCAGAATGGGTGCTATATTTATGCATTCATAATTGTTGTGTGTTAACTAAAACTATTCAAAAAATAGTTTTCTTTAATTAAACTAAAGAAAGCTGAAATAAGAATAAAAAATATATATTAGATCAAAAACATTAAGATATTTAATGATGGCTTTCAAAACTAGAAGCAAGATATATGAAAGCTAAATAGAATTCTTCCAAAATATATAATAAATTACTAAAAAGCCATGTAAATTCACATGACCAAACTAAAATTTAAATGACGCTTTTGATTTAAAAAAAACAAAAAAGTTAACAAATAAAGTTAGCAAAAATCTTAGTTATATTACTTTGTATATAAATAACATAAAAAATAACATTGCATTACTGCTAATAATTTAGATTATGATTTATATCATTTTCAAGATGTGTAGAGGGTCTAAAAAGCTTTGTGAGTATGTTGAGTTTTAACAATTCACTAAATGAACAGCTTGAACATTCAGTTATGTCTTTGAGAATACGGGTGTATTCTAGAGAGGAGACACACACCAGGTTAGTTGTATCCTGAAAAAGGCAATTAATGCAGTGGTAGTTGAGGAGACCAACTGGCAGTCTCCATTCACCAGGACATTGCCTTTACTTCCGGAGATAACCACCACTGCCGACCGTCTAAATTAGATTTGGAGAGCCTCGAGAGAAAGAGGACTTTAACATCAAAACATTTGCAAAACAAATATTTTTGTTTTATTTCCTACACTTTGCTTTGACTACATATGAAAAAAAAAAAAAAAAAAAAAAATAAAAAAAAAAAAAAAAAAAAAAAAAAAAAAACTGCACAAAAAAAAAAAAAAAAAAAAAAAAAACCCTTATTTCAGTTAATGTGCAAGCCCTCGTTTTTGGAGATCCAAGAATGAATGGGTCTAACTCATTTCAATACAATGAACACTACCTCCACGGCAGTGTGCTGTATGGTCCATGGCTTTTTCCCTATTTTAGATGTTAGTCTTAAAAGCTTATCTGTTGAAATTGGGACTGCTGCTGGACATGTGGGAGGAATTAAACGGACGCCAGTTAAGCCCAAAGCGGATTTACCTGACAAGCCTAAGTGACAAAAGTTCTCTCCTGACATGCCTTCTGGGCGGCCGTGGGCACTCTACGTCAGGCCCTTGATCGGGCTCCTGAAATTGAACTGTTGATTGTGCTGAAACCAGGGCAAGCTAGAAAGCAAGACCAAGACAAGAGCCTGAGACATAACCGAAAAAAAACAAAAGACTAAGATTGAAGAGGACCAAAATCGATCGACCTGGAAGAGAAAGGAAAAATTACCTTGCCAGCTCCCTATACACTTAAGTTAGAGAGGGTTTTGATTGGCAGTCATCGAGTTCAATTAGGAAAAGGCTTGAGTACTGACTTCACTGGGAAAAAGTGCTATGGCAGATCTTTAGTTGCCCAAAAGTTACAGAATTGCTCCAATATAAGATTGGATATTTGTGGCTAGTCAAGTTTGAGGAAATTTCCACATTGTTCAGCATGAACAATGAGTAACTAATATGAACTAATATTTAAGTCTGACGTTACCAAAGTACAAACAATTCATGGTTCATTTCCATACAGTAATGGATATATTCTAAAATATTCACGGATGAATTGACGTGAGTCTGATTTCAAAGTACCTCGGAAGTATGATGACTGTCGTGAATACATGTTTGGACAGAACTCATTTAAAAGAACCTGTTCATGGAAGAGTCATTTGTTTTGCTTGATTCACATTTGTCATAAATGGCACACTAGACAATTTGCATTCATCTGATGTGAAACCATATAATGTGAACGCATTATACAATGTATGGAAGGATGATGATGCGCAATGAACAGAAAATGCTGGTTTACTCGGCCCCTCTCTTCAGAATCTCCCACTTGTTGCGACTTCTTCATCGGCGTAAAACCCCGCTCTGGTGCGTTAGTTTGGGCGTTTAATCTCTACCCACAGCAACCTAGACAGAATCTCAGATGCGGATTTTGAGCCAAGCCATACAAACCAAATTAAAAAATCAGGCAATGATTGAGGGCTTGGCTGTGGTGAATTTGTGACGCATTTGTATTTCCCTCATTCTATACATTGCTTTTGCTCCCATATTTGCCCAATTAGGACGGAAAACCCCACCGGGGGGAAAGAAAAAATCTCTGATTGATGAATTGAGATCTGCTTTTGATCTCTGATGCCTCTGAAAATCAGAAAAAAGAAAAGAAAAAAAAAAAAAAAAAAAGAAAAGAAAAGAGAAGAAAAAAAAAAAGGAAAAAAAAAGTTGAGGGACATTAACATTTGGCGACCCTAAAACAAGGTTGAGCCATAAGACCTGCTGACTTGCATAAAAAAAAAAAAAGAGATGGCACTCCAAAGAACTGGTTTATGTAGGCCCATAAGAGTTCCCTGCAGGGGGAGTGGGACTAGGACAGGGGACACCAGGTTGTTGGAAAAAGGGAAAAAGGAGTTGGTTAGAAGGAGTAGTCGAGTAGAAATAGGGGACAGGTCAGGGCAAGGTTTGGGTGTTGGAAAAGGATGTAAAAAAGAATTGGGAAAAAGGAGGTGTGAAGTTGGCAAGTGAAGAGGAGTTTTTGCCAGTGTTCTTGTTGGAGTTTTTTTGGGTTTCATTTTGTGTGGGGGGGGTGTGGGGGAAAGCAAAAACCACCCTCTGAAGGAAAAAGACACAAAAAAAGAAAGAAGGACAAGAAATCACACACCAAGTTCTAGGGAGGAAAGGAAGAAGAGGTAGGGAGAGGACGGGGGAGACCCAGGAGAATTAGAAGACAGACGCATGGAGACGCAATCAATGCAGTGATTAATGCAGTGAGGAGTGGAGAGAAGAGGGACTGTGTGTGCTATTGGTTGTTTTGACTGATTAAGGTAAACAACCTAAACTTGCTACCAAAGATTCCAAAAGCTTTAAATACAGACAGGAGCAGTTCATGTTTAATTGAACAGGTTTTTAAGGTTCTTTCAGAAACAGTTCATCAAAAAAAATGAATAATTATTGAAAAATTACTAAATTACTATTATTATTGTTTTTAAATCACCAACCCACTTCCTTTTTGTACTGGGAAAGACCAAAAGAGAATATTTTGATAGGGTTGTGCCAATAGACGATAGCATCGCGTTGTATCGACGATTGTCAGAGATATATCTGCCTGTGGCTAATGCCTTTGAAGATATCAAGACTATTATTATCATCATCATCAGACTAGTATTATGATATCTAATGTAATAGTAGGGGCTTATTTGTCCCATCATATTTTCTTTTTTATGCGTTTTTTACAGTACATATGTGTGTAATACCAATCACACACGATTCTGTTGAGCTTATAAATGCCATGGCCAATCAGAGGCGTTCAGATGAGTCATCGCTGAATCAACAGTGTTTGAATCCTCTCTTGTGAATTATCTTATCCATAAACAACAAAGTGCAGATGTGCTTGCTTGCGATGTAAGTATAAGAGATAGAAATCACTTATTATAACGGGAGTGTTTTTTAAAGGTGCTAAATAAACTCGTGCTTGCTAGACTGAAGTCAGTGATGTTCTTTGATCATTTTAATTGTTCTTTGCTTGTTTTCTGTAGCTGCTGTTTGAATAACTGAGGAAATGTAAAGATTATTATTAGTAACTTACAATTTTTTTATTTAAATTGTGATCATGGTAAATACAAATTCAGTCATATTAAAAAAATAACACCCATATGCTACTTGACTAAAAAGACACAATGTGTAGTAAATTGATTACACTAACACTAGGCTGCTTTAAGCCATACCCAGTTGCAGTTGGTTCACTCTCTGTCTAATAAATTAGCATGATGATATTGTGTATCGTGATCACACAGGCTACGACGATACAGGATGATATGACTATGGAGCATATCGCCCAAAAACTAATAATAAGATGCCATTTTTTTTTTTGCTCAAAACACTTATTTCCACACACTGAATTTTAGTGACTAGATGTTGATTTTATGATTCCAGATGTTTTTGTCTCTTCTGTTCACCAAGGCTCGATTTAATAGATCAAAAATACAGTAAAAACATTAATTTTATGAAAGATGACTATTTTAAAAACTGCTTTCCATTAAATTTCAGCAGTCATTATTCCAGTCTTCAGTGTCCCATGATCTTTCAGAAATCATTCTTATATGCTGATTATAGAAACTGTTATACATTCGTTTTTAGGAGTCTTGATGAAACAGAAAGTTCAAAAAGAACAGCATTTATTTTGAGAATAGAAAATCATCCACAAAAATGATAAAATGTCTTTGCAGTCAATTTTCAATCAAATTTAATGCATCCTTGCTGGGGAACAGTTAGTGTACATGTGGACAATTTTTATAATCATTTTTTTTCTCCCTTAGGGAGGCCTGCCAACAAGCCACTATAAAAAAAAGAGCTGCATGAACAGTCCTCAAAACATCTCCTTTTAAAGAAAGTCAAGTTATGGAACCCGTCTCACTCGAAAAGACCCTCTGCATTGCAGCGGTGATCCCACTCACCCGTCACCACAGCTTCTTCAGTCTGCTGCCATCAGGGAGGAGACTGCGGAGGTCTCCAGGCCAGGACCAGCAGGGACTGAAAGGACAGCTTCACCCCTTCAGGCTGTCAGGAAGCTGAACTCGCTCCCGAACTTACCCCCCCGTCCCTCTTCTGCCTCAGGCAACCACTGAACTATGAACCCCCCCCCCCCCCCCCCCCAGGTCCACATCCCAGGTCCTTCCACCCCCCCTCCCTCTAACATACGAATGTCATGCACCAGTCACTTTGTGCAGCAGTGGTCTGCTCACTACCTCATTCACCATGGATCTGACATCATTCTACCACCCTCATCAGTCAGTTTAATAAAATAACTGCTCTGAGCCCTTTGTCACTTTGTCACTTTTAATCAGACTGAATAAGCTATTTTTTTTATGCACAAAAAATCTTTTTATCTGCACTGTTTGTTCACTGGTTTGCACTCTATCTGCCATGTGCCTTGCGCTGCTTTTATTTAACCTTATTTTTTATTTGATTTTTTCTATTATGTCTTTTTTACATTCCCTTATTGTATAGTTTGATCTTATATTTTATATTTGATCTAGATTTTTAGGCTCTACTGTTAGTGGTATCTGTATGCACCGGGGGTCTGAGAGTAACGCAATTTCGATTCTCTGTATGTATGTACTGTACATGTGGAAGAATTGACAATAAAGCAGACTTGACTTGACTTGACTTGACTTGACTTATATGAGTTTGGAACAGAGAATACATTTTTATAGAAAATAAGCCTTTAAACCAGGCAGGAGCTGTTCATAAATCTACAATATAAACATCTCTGTGAGATTTCATTGTTCCCCCCTGTGACTTTCAAATATAAACCTCCGTGCGTGACCAATGTATTTTGCTATCTTCTGTCCACTGGCTATTTGTGACCGTCCAGTCCGGCTAATGTTAAGTGGAGTCATGAATTTCCCTGTACTTCGCTGCCCGGGACATATCACATGATGTGTGTTTACCCCTCAGCGGAGGAACAGTGTTCCCCTCACGTTGACCCACACCCGCATACCTGCTTCAATGTGCTGCTTCAGCAAAGAAAACAGTGCTAACTTTGCATACTAAGGGCAAATTACGAGCCCTGCTGCTGATTTCTGCTTTTCGACCCCCTTTGATGTCCTCTTGAGTGTGTTTTTGCATGAATCAAAGTATCTGAAAGGTCCACTTTGACGACAAACTCAAACAGAGGCTTAATCACACACATGCCTTCTTATCTGTAAGGCTCCAAACCGCAGCAGATAACTGACCTCATTACAAAAACAAACCGAACCCTGAGTGCTCAGAAACCCCCCAATTCCTCCTCCCTCGGTGTCTCCTGTCCTCTTTCCCTCTCTCCTTTTTTAGACACACGTTTCCACAAAGGCAGTCGGCTTGATCTGATTGAAAATGCAGGGGAGCTACATGGAGAAGGAGAGGAGCGGGTGACCAAAGTGGGACACTGCAATGCAACGGTCACCATCGCACTCGCGGTCCAAAGGAGAGATCATGTACGCAAGCGCTAAGGTCCTAGGGGATCAAAGGTCAGAGTTCACAGAGAGATCATTACGTACAGATCTATACAGTGAGACGGGTGTCTAAGCAACCATGCAACCCTGAGGACAAGGAAGGGGTTGCATCACTCTGAATATGCAATGTAAAATTTAAAACTGGCTTTGGGCCTTAATTGTGCTATCTTTCTAATTGTGCAACACAGAGTGTGATACAGGACTCAATAACACAAATTTGTGATACTGGTCCAGTCAGGATGAATAGTTCTGATTTTTTACTTGCCACATTTTCACTTTCCCCCTAAACATTATTGAATAATAATAATAATTAAAAATAATAATAAATAAATAAAGTACAATTATAAAATAAAAACAAAATATAGCTGCAAGCAGCGATTATCATTGTTCAAGCACAATAAGGCCTTTGAGGTGGTATGCTTTTAGGGTCTAGGCCAACTTGGATGTATGGCTGACAGTAGAAGACATCCAAAACAGAGAATAGACTCACAAACACATACACACAAGAATGAAATGGTTAAAACTATTATATTAATACTCAATAAGCATGCTTACACATAACACAGAGAGAGACACATACATGCACAGACATATATGGCACACACATTTTGTTGCAGATAGAGGTATCTGAAACAAATATATTGCCAGTCTTATTGCAAGTCTTTTTTTTTTTAAGAGTTTATATGTCATTTTCAGATTTTCACTGTAATCAATAATCTGGCATAATTGTAAAAAATGTATTGTGTCTGTATAGAACAAAATGGTAAACCTAGACTCAATGTGATTTTAAATGTTATAACATTGATTTTATAAGTCTAAGCATGACTCCATCAAACCTATGAACAGTAATGTTATAGTTAATTGAATGAGCTCATTAGTGGTCTTCCGCTGCTATCTAGTGGTTACAAATGCAATTTCATGCAATGTCATATACAACACTGTGTTTAACCTTTATAACTATTATAGTATTCTTTTTTTTCTTGCCCACGGTCAGTGAAATTTTGCATACTTGATTAGAATAAAATTATGCATAATTTCACACAGTTTTGAGAGACAATATGGGCTTTTTTTTTTTAAGACTTTAGGCCTTTGGGTACACAATATAAACATATAAAACGACAGTTTGTAGTTGTCTAAATGCAAATGTTCAACATTTTGATAATTACTGACCTAGAGAGCCTAGAGAATAGTACTGCACTGATTTGATTGATTTTGAGTAAAAAACTGAGGACTTGTTCACAAAAGTAGATTTTTTTTAAAATATTTTAAAATAATTAACTGTTTGTACATGTTCTATAATTTTAGGTCTTTTTCTCTAGAAATTTTGTATTTTTGAGGCCATTTCAACTGTTATAGTACAACCTAGTGTCCAATCTCCATGAAACTTTGCATGCTTTTTCAGAGTAATCTGACACAGGTTTTTCACCAAGTTTCATATAGTTTTGAGTTTTCGTTTAGGTTTTACAGACCTTTGTGTATATTTTGACCACCCCCCTTTTCTAAATTACCCCTTTTAAAGCTAACCAAAGAACAAAATTCAACATTTTTTCGATAATTATTGTTCTAGAGAGTCCACAGAATATTACTGCAGTGGTTTGGTTCCGATCGGGTGAAAAACCTAGGACTAGTTTGCAAAAGTAGGTTTTAAACATATTTGTGAATAATTCATGAACGATTTGACTGACAGCAATGGTTCTTGAGGCAAAGTTGTGTATTATGAGGAGATCTATCAAATGATATGCATATTGTGTGGATATGTGAAAAACCACCTGATTACAGAGCCAAAAAAATCTCGTTACCACCAACTAGTGGCCGATTTCTTTCAAAATTCTTACATACCTTTAGGACCTTGAGTTGAACATGCCCACCGAGTTTCGTTCTAATCGACCTCTGTTAACCTTGTCTAATAGTTGCTCAAACTTCATTGGGCAATGCCAGCCATGTTTTTTGAGTCCTCATAGACACTTGTTCCTCTTTGGACAAAAATATTGCATACCAATTTTTCAAGTCGATCGGACCAACGCTAGCCTAGTTATAGCCATTTTTATTTTTTTTTTTTTCAGTCTAAAATTGTCAAGTGGTAGATCTGCATATATTTTTTTTATTGACCAAAGATTGAGCTCATAAATATGTGTAGCGAGTTTGGTGAAGATATCTTATTCCGTTCAAGAGTTATACTTCAAAAAGCATTTGGCTAATGTTAGCATAGACGCTTTTTTGCATACTGTTTCGAGTGAAAATCAAAATTTCAATTTTTTTTGCTTATAATTGATATTCAGTGTCCCTAGAAGATTTCTGCAGTAGTTTGGTTCCGATTGGGTGAAAATCCTAGGACTAGTTTGTAAAAGTAGGTTTCGGATATGATTCAATTTTGTGGAAAAACCGGTGTCGTACATAAAATTTCTAATCCACTTTTGTACGGGCTGACCCAAGGATTGCAACGATGTAAAGTTTTTGAGTTTACGAAAAAAGGTGTACGAGTTAGGGCCAAAAAAATGTCCACAATTTTTTTTTTTTTTTTGCAGTAGCGACCCCCTTTGGCCGATTGTGACAAGACTTTGTCAACCTCTCCCCAAATTGAGCTCTACGATCTGGCCAAGTTTCAAGTCTCTAGGCCTTATGGTTTGGTCTGCACGATCAGTTTACGACGGAAGAATAATAATACATTTTTTTTTTAAATCTTAATTTCAATAGGGTTTCAGCACTGCGTGCTTGAACCCCTAAAAGCCACTTTACCGGAAAGTTATTGCATATGGGGAAGATGATCATTAAATTGGTTTCTAATTTTCAGACAATTCTATCAGATAATTCAGCTAGATAACCTTTACTTACCATCAGTAAAATTCACAAAACAATACAATTCTAAATGAATGAATAAAAGAAAGAAAAAACTTTTAAGTTAAATGTTAAAAACATGTGGCCAATAAATGCAACATCATTAAAATAAGTGTAAACAATGTAAAACTATGGAAGTCAATGGCTACCAGCAACTGTTTGGTCACCAACATCCTTCAAAGTATCATCATGTGTTTTCAACAATACTCCTGCACATTTTGAACAATATTAGGGTGAGTAAATGACAGAATTGTTATTTTTTGGTGAATTATCAGCCCTGTGAAAGCCTGAAAACACTGATCTAGACAGTCTCATAGCTTTCAATTAGGGACGCACAATATTGGATTTTTGCCGATTACCGATATTTTTCAACAAATTTTGGCCGATACCGATATATTTCCTTTTGTTTGGAAACAACACCAAGTCTCTCCTGTGGAGAAATTATAAGCAAAATGTTTAATCAGAAGTAGGCCAACAGCACCCCGTACCGAATAAAACTCTAAAACCTTACAGAAGGGGCGTTAGGACCTGGGGGAGGCTGCCGCCGCTGCACATGCTTACTATTTACTTGATCACCAGCAAATGCATCATCCTGTACATGCATTCTCAGTTTAAATGCAGCGATTCAAAAACAGTGAATCTAATCATCATTCAGACAAAAACTTTGCATATCGGCATAATTTTTCATATCAGGCTGATGCCGATATTTACATTTAAAGCCAATATCGGTCGATTCCGATATCAGTCCGATAATATCTTGCATCCCTACTTTCAATCCAATAAAACTTCAGTATCCAATCCAGTAAAAAAAAAAAACTGTATCCATAAACTCTTTGAGATAAATACATTTCTCTTTTTGTTATATACCAGATTTGATACTGCACAAGCCAACACCAAATAATAACACTATTCAAGATGCTTTAGGTACATCAGAAGCCCTGCAATAATAAAACACTGTACTTCTGCCACAGAAATGCCAGTGTGTGTGGCTGAATCTTCAACCTGTAGTTGCAAACAATCTTAATTGTCGTTAGTATACCTTTAGAGAACAGAAGACACTGTCTTCTCTAAAATCAATATTGAGGACAGGGTTTTCCATGTACTTTGACCTAATCAGTCTTTACATGAGTGATTCACTCACTACAAACAGATAAAGAGATCAGCGCTCATTCTCAACACGTACAGTCTCACTCTGTAGCAGTCATTACAGGTGGTTTTTTTGTCTGCCCTGTAGTGACTCAATGTGACGTTATGTAAAAAATGTCTGCTTCAATCTAGTTCTCCTTGATTCCCCTCCCTGTTCCATGTTTTTCTTTTGTGTTCTATTCAACAGAATAATTATTTAGAGACTCAGGTGAGGCACAGAGGAGTGTCATTTAAGAATGCCTCAATCACACAAAGCAAGTCTTTCAAGGGACAGTCAAAATAAAAATGCAGTCATCAAATACACTCAAACATGTCATTACCAACCCAGATGTTTGCTTTTCCAAAATGGCCTGCAACCAAGCAACAAAACAAAACAAAAAAAAAGTACCATAAAAGTAGCTATATGACTTGAGAGCTTTTTTTACAGTCTCTTAAAATAACACATTATCAAATCTCCTTCACTCGAGAACAAATTAGATTCCTATTTGTAGCACTAAAAAATCCATGGTTTCATTTATTTAGAAAACACTTAAAAAAAATGTAGCTTGTGCTACACGTCATCCTCTGTAACGCCACTCTCTCGTGAATGTGGGTACAACAATGGGGTTTGGGTATCGTTTGGGTTTTTTTGATACCGGTGCCAAATTGATACTTTTAAAATGATTCGG
Organism: Cyprinus carpio; assembly: GCF_018340385.1. Classification (NCBI taxonomy): domain Eukaryota; kingdom Metazoa; phylum Chordata; class Actinopteri; order Cypriniformes; family Cyprinidae; genus Cyprinus; species Cyprinus carpio. Next base: position 35,350,198 of record NC_056599.1, on the reverse strand, counting down.
GTGCATGAACTTGTGCTTATTAAAAAATAATTAATTAAAAGTCCCCCAAAAATGATGGATTGGCCCATAAGCACTATAAACACATGATGTCCATTTCATTCAAACTGGGATGCCAGAGGGCGCCCTCCACACAGAAGATCCACATATCCAGTCACAGAAGTAGCGGAACTTCATGACCCTCCAGGAAATCCCCTTATATGGACAAAGGCATTGCTATTATAGCTGTAACTGAGTAAACAGAACATATAAACGTTTTGAATAAAACAAAGACAATAAACCCTCAACTGTGACTTTAGTTTATCTGTGTTATTCAAGCCAACTCTGGTATTTTCATAATAATCAAGTACATTTATAATCCATTGCTAATCAATGTATTCTTTTTAAAGTAGCCTATGGAAAATATTTTCTGCCTCATTCTGTGACAAGAAGCTTCGGTTGTAAACACACTGAATATTCGAAGCTTTTGGAGGGAAAGGGCTGAATTTTGTTCTCTCAACACTGTGTCTACACCGGACGCAAGTGGTGCGGCGCTACAAAATACAGTAGAAACCTATTGTGCTGTCTACCCCGGAATGCAGCACCACTAGATGCGGAGCGGCAGTAAACTTCTGCTGCATTCTATTTATGACGTACTGACACAAATTTCAAATGATTTTCAACGGTCACTTTTTCGCGTCCAGTGTAGACAGACTTTAGCTGTTGCGGCGCGACGCGACAACTGTTGCATTTTTATTATGTCGAGAACCATTTACCAACCAACTTCACGGGTGGCAGGTGTGTTGCTGCGGACCCAAGGGAGTGCAGTGTCGCATTTTGGTGCAATATGGACATGTGACACGATCAGAATGAATAAACTTTTAATAAACTACAGAACAGCGCGAGCCAGAAGCGGCACGCATCACACGGGCAGTGTTACTCTCTACACTGCACTCAGCCTGAGGGATTCCTACTCTTTCAGTCTCTGAGGAGACATGGAAAACAGCGCACACCGCAGGAATGGTATAATGGAAAATATTAGTGGTTTTGAAACAGTGACATTTTCAAATCGTGGTATACCCTGAAACTGGTAATTTGGCCCATGCCTAATTCATGCACTCCTCAGATGCTCTCATTTCCCAAGTTGTGCTTTTAAGTAGGAATGTGAAAACAACATGGACACTCTTGTTACTACAAAGATTTGTTGGATTTGTATTATCAGAGCTTTCTGACTTGAGTCCATATGCATTTTCTCAGTTGGGAAAAATTATTTTTCACGTGCGGTGCCAGTTGATGATGTTTCTTACATCCGTTTTGGAGAACCAGAAGACAAATATTTCAATTGATTGCTCAGGCATGACACCTAAATGAGGCAGCAAAATCTGCGTTCTGATTCTGTTCTAGAACATACCGATTACATAGGTTTCGGTACCCAACCCTATACAACAGTTAGTGGAAACTAGAGATTATGGTTTATAAAATTTTAAATATGGATATTTTTCCTACACAAACGCAACAATCTGCTTCAAAAGGCCTTTATTAACCTGACGGAGCTGTGTAGAGCACTTTTTATGATGGACGGATGCACTTTTTGGGGCTTCAAAATCTCAACCTGGGTTCACTTTATTGGGTGCACTTTATTGAGCCATGACATTTTTTAATATAACTTCGCCTGAAAGAAGGAAGTCATATACAACTAGGATGGGTTAAGAGTGAGTAAATAATGGGGTAATTTTAATTTTTGGGTGAACTATCCCTTTAAATTTTCTCAGCTCTTCATCAACAGCTATTGTATGGCTTCAGTAAACTTGGAATACAGTGCAAGCATATTATGGACCACTTCAAAGGTACTTTTATGGTCAGAAAATGGTGCTTTTTGTTATTTTTTTTCTAACTCAACCATTCTCATTGTTATTGTATAGAAAAGAGCAGCCTGAACACTCTGCTGAAAATCTGCTGTGCTATTTTGCCAGAAGTTAGAAAGTCAAGCTTGCAGGGACATTAGATATAAAAAAAAAAAAAAAATTAAACAAAAAAAGTGTTAATTTGCATTTTGAGTGAAATATTCTTTTAAGTAGTCCCAAATTCCAGCCTTTAAGCTGGGACCATGCCATCAATCAGAAAACAGGAAATGCAGGAGATTTATCTGGAAGTACATCCTGTAACGTTAGAACCACAGGAAACGGCTGGGAGAGAGAACAAAACAGCAGCACTATGTTCACACATGAGTCCGAGTGCTCTGAAACCCAACACAAGCCGCAGCACACTAACAATAGCCTGGCTTGATGATAACAGAAAGACTGCAAAACCCCCCAAAGATCTGAGTCATCATTAGACCCACGTGACGCTCACAAAAAAAAGTTAAGGGACTGAGAAGGAAGGGTTATTGAGGTCTCTGTGGCTGAGGAGGGGACAATGAACAGCACAAATTACATGCAAAGTGAAACACTATTTTTACGAAAGTCACTCCTTAGAGACGGTTCTGGTTTCCTGAGCCTTTCCTGGAAGCTGCACCATCCTGCCCTGCTTCCTGTGCCACAAGTGACATTCCTGACAGGAATCTACAGTAAGGAGGAGGCCGGAACTTGGTTGTACAGAGCACTTAGATGAACACTTCATCTGTTCACATGCACATCCTCCTCTTCCTGTTTTTTGTCATCAACTAAAACTAAGAGACAGTAAGCATTAAAAGTGAAGTGAGTGAAGTGAAGTGACGTGACATACAGCCAAGTATGGTGACCCATACTCAGAATTCATGCTCTGCATTTAACCCATCCAAAGTGCACACACACACCGTGAACACGTTAGCAGTGGGCAGTCATTTATGCTGTGGCGCCCGGGAAGCAGTTGGGGGTTCGGTGCCTTGCTCAAGGGCACCTCAGTCGTGGTATTCCCAACCCGAGACTCGAACCCACAACCTTAGGGTTAGGAGTCACACTCTCTAACCACTAGGCCAGTGAACACAGAAATTTAACCACAGACCTCCCCCAAAATAAAGTCTTATTCAGCTTCTGAATCAGGAAGTGATACATCCTATAATCTTTTGTTTAAAATGAGTAAACTTCTGTTCATCTGAAGAAAAAAGCAGAAGTTTTACATTGGATGCATTTTCCCAAGGAAATGAGTCAAAGACACAACATTCATTTACGAGGGAGGTGTAACGAAACAGCAGAAATGTGTGACACAGGAACATGTTTCTCTCCTAATTCAGAAATATCGCCACACAATAGTTTCTCTTACTGTAAATTTCAGTGAATTTGAGTTTCATGCTAAATCTATAATTGATCTTTTTAAAATGAATAATTGGTCATTTATAGCCGAAATCTTCCTAGTCTGATTTTTGTGAAGTCAGACATACAGACCTACATAATGTGAGTTTGGCTTCATTTAGCAAGTACACACATTAATCCGACTACATCTAGCTAAGCATTGTGAGACTGATGTAATATACATTTCATTCTTCAAATATCTGACCACACATGGTGTTATATATAATTGGACAGTGAGATGGAGACTGTAGAGTGCCAGCAGAGCAACCCGTCCACTTCTTTAGCAGCCTTGATTCCACAAGTCCTTTCCCCATTCATTTCAACAGGGATTTTTTCAAAGTCATTGCGAGTTATAAGCCATCAACCAAACCAACCAGCTACGAGGTAAATCACAACAGTATTAAACTTGGTTTCGAAGCAAAAAATATTTTAAAAGACAATGGTAAAAGACTGTATTTAAAGAGACAATTTACCCAAAAATTTAAAATTTGGAGTTTTGGTTGAATTTGTTAATATATGCTGCGTCCTTTCCTCTCAATAACAAAATAAACACAACAAAAACTAATCGTGGTGTGAAAACAGCACTTAAGAACACATTTGATTACAGCAATGTGGATGTTTGCACAAACTCTTTAGTTCGGCACTCCAGTAAAATCCAGTCACGTTATTTATATAACAGTACTTCATGCAATTGATAGCCTTAAATCAAGCAGCTTTACAGTATTAAACATGAAAAACCAGAGTCAGCGTCACTTTCAGTTAGAATCACAACTTGATTTATGTTATAAAGCAGAAAGCTCCAGTGTGGAGCTAGCTAATGATAAAATCGTTTTTATAAGTGGGGGAAAATATATATATTTCATTAAAGTTTAGTTTGGTTTGATCTAGCTCAGGACTGTTTTGATTATCATAAACCATATAAGGTATTTTAAGAGAGATTACGTTACGAGATTACGTGAATAAAATAGTTTATCCAAAAATAAAACGTCTTATCACCTACCTTTATTTTGATTCTTATAAATATGACTTACAAAAAGAGATGCTAGGCAGAATGATGTGTCATTCAGTTACTTTATCATGTAGCTGATTAAATGGTGATAATAAGAGTTTTCTCTGTCATCTCATTTTGTGTGCCAAATATATTTATTTGTATAAATTAAGTGTATAACATTGTAATAATACGACTTTCAAAAGCTTGAATTATCTTAATTCATTTTTAGAATGTGGTGTAAATATTTTTAATAATCAATAAATGTCTAATAACTAATCAGTTAAATAATTGATTAGTCGATTAATCATTCAATTAATCGCTTAGATTAATCGATTATCAAAAGAAACGTTTGTTGCAGCCCTAATAGTGACTCGGTTATGTCATCTGCAGTGCTTCACAGAAGTGGATGGCACTAAAGAGCTGATTTGCATTTCTCATATTGGTGGTGATTTCGGAGAATCATGAGTAATGCAGATTGTCACCAGGAATTCCAGTGTTAAACACACCAATATTTAGCTACTAGGTTGTTAATCGATATACCATCGATTAACAACCTAGTAGCTCAAAGTAGTTTTTTTTTTTTTTTCAGTTTATAAGTTCTCTTTAAAAACTAATTCACCTATGGAGAAAATTAATAGAATTTTTACTTCCAGAGTCGACTGTTGCACTCTGTACTTCAATTATAACCATGCATGTAAACATACTTTTTAATGATGCAAAACTGATTCGGACCAAAATACAAGTGGGATAGCATTGAAATCAAAGTTGGTTTTGATTGAAGTGAAGCTTAAAAAACACTATATAAGGGCCCTAAATAACACGGGACAGGTTTTTCCACTGAGGGCAATCTAATTCCATTGTGGTGAAAAGGAGGAAGAGGAAAAAGCAAAAAAAGAAAAAATGTAGCAGTGATAGAAGACAGAGTGGTATGGACAAAGAAAAGTGCACTGTGTGTGTGAAGTGAATAGTCCAAGTGTTTTACTGCAGGAACGAGTAGGACATTCCCCTGTAAAACAAACGAGCTGTCTGAAATGCCTAGATTTGCGCCGGCCCAAGAATAGCTGTCCAACGCCAGGCCGAGATCCCCTGGGAATTGTAAGGGGGAGAGAAGGGAAACTCGGATGAGAGGAAGGGGTTTGGTTTGTGGCTGGCTGATAAGATGCTTGAGGGGGACATGAATACTTTGCTGATAGTTTGGGGTTTTCATTGGACACACAAAATGGGTCATGGAAAACAAAGCTTTGAAATACCAAGAACAAACCACACAATATGGCAAAGGCTGCAGTGATTCAGAGGTGATTTCCCTGCACTTTTAAACATGCCAAAAAGACCGCGAAGGTTCGCCGGGTTCCTTACCTCTCCGAAGGCTCCCCTGCCGATCACTTTGAGCATCTCGAAGTCGTCTCTGTGAAGGCGCATCTCCTTCACGGTGGGTTGTGAATGGTTTCACTGTGAAGAGAGATGGAGAAAATTTGTTATGAAATGGTTTGACTGCCTGCTAAAACTGTCTGCTAAACGCATAAAATGTAAAATGGTTTGAGAAAAAAAGAAAGAAAGATAAGTTATCCTTGACACTGATGCAACAATATTAAAATGTTAGCAGATACAAATAATCCAATGATAATATGTAATTACAATTTAGAATTATGGCCAAATAGTACTGTCAAATGATTAAATCACATCCAAAAATAGATGTTTTTGTTAACATAATATGAGTGTGTACTGTGTATATTTGTTACGTATGTATATGTATTAGGGGTCGACCGATTATCGGCATGGCCGATTATCAGCGCCGATATTAAGCATTTTTATTGTTATCGGCATCGGCCATTTTTCAAAACCGATTTGCCGATTAAAACCATTTTATTTTGAAATGCGCGATCTGGCACTGATCCAGGCACCTCAGTCAGAGCACCGCTCTGTGGCCTAGACTAAGCCCCGCCCATCGTCCGTCTGATTTGTTGGGGAGTCACGAGCCTGGCCAATCAATACGGCTGGCGCGGCTGGAAAATGTTTCCGCTCTCACACCGAAAAGCACAGGAGCTGCTTCAGTGATCATCATCACACATCAATAAGTTATCTCTCGAAGGTAAGAATGCAGTAAACGTTCCTGAAGTTGCAATAAATCACTACACTGAAGTTGCAAAACACCTAAATATAATCGATTTATGATGACAAGCCCCGTTCAGTTATTATACCGTGAATTCCCGGTCAATGTCCGTCATTGCAGTGATATGCTTTAACGGATCATCACATCAGTGCTGAGATAGTGAAACTAAAACCTACTTCTCCTCTCACCATTCGGGCCAACTTAACGTTATATTGTGAATAGATTATCAACACGAATGAATTCACTCACGTCTGCTGCGGTTTTTTTTTTTTTTTTGTGTTGTTCACATAGCTTCACTGAACAGCGTCCGTTCCGTTAGGGCTCTTAGTCAAATAAATTGCGCATATTTGGAGAAATGTTGCTTTATTCTAACATGATTGCAAAATAATTTATCATACAGATTCAGAATTACCATTATGCAATTTTGAAGAGCTGAAAGGGCATCAAGCGCGAGCTCTGACGCGACGCGAGCTCCCTATTCATGATTTAGTTATCTCCGCGGCCGCGCTCTCTCATTTGACTAATAACCAGGGTGCGATTTTCCGGGGGGATGGGGGGATTTCCCCCTTCTGGTCTTATGCATCCCTGCCTCTGCTGAATAACTTTTATCCCCGTGGTTGGGGGATAAAAACATCATGCCAACCCCCGCTCTGACGTCCAGATCTGAATCAAATGATTCGCGATACGCGATCCGATTGAAGCGCATCGAAACAGTGAATCATTTTTTGCGACGCAATGGTTTAACTGATTCGGAGTTTCAAAAAGCTCCGTTGTGTTCTTTGCTCGCTTTCTCGATGTAATTTGTTTGTTTGAATAACCGTGGACATTAAATCATTACAATTAATAGGCCTAACGTAGGCTTACAATGTTTTTATTAAACTGAGATCACACTATACAATTTCCGTCGTATTAAAAACATTTCATAAAATTTTTCAAAAGCATCCCCCCCTTTGTTTATTTCACAAATCGCACCCTGCTAATAACCCTATGCTAATAACGTAAATTGTCAATAATCTCACATTGCACGTTTCTGGATGACGCTGTGTCCCTGGATACTTCCTAGTTTGTATCGCCGTGATAAACAGTCAAACAAACATTTTACACATCAAAAAAAAAAAAAAAAAAAACACTATTACAATATGGGTTTGTGTGTGATTTTAATGCAATTCTGAGTTGCAAATAAAAATGCTAAATATAACACACACACACACACACACACACACACACACACACATATATATTATATATATATATAGAGAAGAGAGTCTGTGTGAAGGAGAGAGAGAGAGAGAGAGAGAGAGAGATACATTTATTTTCCATTATTTGTTCATTTGTTGCTGTTTAAATTTGCTTTAAGCTTTTTTACTTTGTTTATAAGGATGCTGCTGATGGATGCAAGTTTTACTTAGTTTACACAATGCTGCTGATGGATGCTCCCAGCACTTTTTATGTTTGTTATTATTATTAATATTAATGTTGTTATTATGAACAGTTCTCAGAATTAAAGATGTGTTAAAATAATTTAAAGAGAGTCTTTGTCAGAGGCCTTTTTAAAATTCTTAATTTTGACATTAATTTTCATTTTTACACAAGACACATGTCGGTTCAAAATATCGGTTATCGGTCTCCTTGATCTGTAATAATCGGTATCGGCATCGGCCCTGAAAAAATGCATATCGGTCGATCCCATAATATGTATATACATGTAAATATTTATAAAATATATACCGTATGTGTACTGTATATATTTAAATACACACACAAATATTATGTAAACAAAAAAGTTTTATTTTGAAATAAAAAAAAATTTGCTTGACAGCACTATGGCCAAAGTTAGAATTTGATACCATTTTGTGAAAAAAAAAAATAAAATAAAAAAATAAACTAAGATGTATTGTTTCAAATGCTACAAGTGAATTAAGTACAGAATAGTGTATAGTATGAAAATATTTATTTTTAATTTTATAAACATTTATGTCTTAGCCTATCAAATTAGTATTTCCAAAAGATTAACTTATCAGGAATGAAATTAGGAAAATGAGCATGAACAATTAAATAATAAAACTAATTAATTTAAGTGAATGTCTTTATGTAAATGTATTTTTTTTTTTTAATTTTATTGTAATTTCATTCATGTAAATGTATTATGTATTTGCTTAATTTATATACATGTGTTTTATGTAAATTTAAGTATAAAATAAAAAAATAAATAAATGAATACAATAAAAAGCCAGAAAACTGCTATGTGTACAAACACGATCTCATCTCACATGTAGCAATATACTGTATGAGTACATATAAAATGTGCTAACTTGACCAAATTATGGATTTTGATCTAAATGGCACCACAATCTGTATACAAGCGGAGCTCCAGTGAATCCATCAAATGCAGCAGTCAAGAATATTAAGAAACAATGTAACCTAAACACTGTGCGGTTAAATTTTCATGTGTGTCAAACTGTCGTCCCTTCTGCTTTTACTAGGCACCACTGGGGGCCTGGCGAGCACCCCATACACACACAGCTAAGCCAGCCTGAACGCCTCGCCATATGAGAACATACGCCGCTAGTCTCAATGTAGTTACAAAAGACATTTAATCACTCATAAGAGCTCTAAAACTAAACAACACACACAGCAGGCCTGCACTTCAGCTAGTTTCAGACAGAACCCCAACATGCTTGGAAGCTGCATGGAAAGAACATCATCTGCTCATTTAATGAGAAGATGCCTCAAAGTGGGTGCCAGCATCTATCGACAGCTTTATAGTCCCCAGCACGCACGAGGCCAGCAAACTGGTATGTCACTCCCAAGACAGCAGCAACAAAAAAAAAAAAGTCTGATATTATCATTCATGGGTTAGGAAGCACCCACTGACAACATAAGGTTCATAATGTTTGAGTCTAAACTAGGTTGGTGCACCACTGTGTGTCTCTTAACCCACTGACCACGCAAAGTGGTTCGTCCTTGTCATCCTACTCTCAAGCCTCAAATGGGACGGCGTGGGCCATTCAGGGAATTTGTGAATGCAGTTATGTCATCTTCTGAGAATCAGGATGCATAACTTCTCCAGCATAAGGAACCAGGGATGTATGACTGGCATTCGCTGTTGCTTTACTACACTTAGAGGAGTTTCGTACGCAACATCTGTTGAATTTTTCAACCACTGCCAACCATTAGATTCTGTCAAAAGGCACCCACAAATCTGAACAGATCATTTTTATGTTAAAAAGAAAAATAAATTAATAACTCAGTAAGTTGAAATAAAAGACTCAATTCTGTTAATAATAATAATAATAACATTACATGCATGCATACATACACACATACATGCTGGCCCAAAAAACATAGACTAGCATGCAGAAGAGACTTTTAAAATCACTCCTTGCGTTAAAAAAACTGCCTTTCACCTTTAAAAGTTGTTATTCTTTGTTTTTTCAATACATGTAATCTGATAATCCTCTCAGCTAAATATAATGAGGCATTTCTCTAAGTCTCCAGGTCCCTAGTCCTAATTCTCAAATTACAATAAGACTCTCATTGCTCACATACTAAATGATTATGGCAACAGTGCAGAACACCAGCTGCAGGGACTGAAAATATGATGAAACAAAAGCTGCTAGATAAAAGTTTCCTGCAGCCAACAGAAACAAAGAGAGCAAAAGGTTAAACTACGAAGTCTGGAGGCAGTAAGAATTTTTTTTTTTTTAATTAATACTTTTATTAAGCAGGGACACATTATATTGATCTAAATTGACAGTAGAGGACATGTTTATAATTGTTACATCCAAGATTTCTATTTCAAAATAAAATGCTGTTTCTTTTGAACTTTCTATTCAGCAACGCATCCTGAAAAAAAAATCTATCACGGTTTCCACAAAAATATTTTTACATTTGATAAAAAGGATGAGATTTCTTTGAGCAGCAAATCAGCATATTAGTAATGATTTCCTGATAGGATCGTGTGACACTGAAGACTGAAGTTATGGCTGCTTTGTAAATAAATACAGGCTTTTTGACAGAGAAATAATTATATTTAAAAAAAATATATAATATTAAAATAGAAAAATATATTAGAGATTATAGAGGGAGAAAATATAAATGAACTATTTTGGCTCCATCCCTAAGAGTTTTTATGAAAGTGTCTCTCTGCTGACACGCCGCATCACTTCCTTGCATCCAGAAGAGTTTTTTGCGGTTAGCATGCATGCTCCATTATGACATGACAACTGTGAGCCTGGTGCACAAAGATTAGACCTGCGATAGATGAAGCAGCGAAACCATCCTCCTCACGCAATAGACAACTGTAACAACACTCACTGTTTAACTGCTGCTCTCATTAACACCTTCACACACATCATCTAACGCTGTTCCCTTCATTAAGGGATTGCGGCCTGACCAACCCCTGAGCATATAACAGCTCCAGCTTTAAATACGAGTTTAAAATAACTATGTCATTACCCCAAAATGAAAAACTGCATTTAAGCCAAATGACAAACGCTCTGCTCTATTTTACATCATAGTTTCAGTTGGTAACACTTCACAACAACGGTCTATTTGATAACTACATTAGTTACGATCCATGGACACCAAAGAATACGTCTAAAGCACTGCACATTTTGTATGTCTCCCTAGATTTTGACACGCTCGACTGTTCCCCCCCAGGTACTTGCAGTCTCCACTAATGAGCTGATGAGCTGAGATATCAGGTTGTGATAGATGCGGGAACAGACATACAAAATGTGCAGGGCATGGGGGTACTGTTCATGGAGAGGTTTGAGAAACCACTGTTTCTGAAAGGCATTTAGCCCAGAAGCCTTTTGGTGCGTTATTTTAAACATTAAACTATCTAAATTATTACAATCAAAAGTTGTATCTGGGGACATTATTTGCGGGTCTGTTGTTTACTACAGCACAAATAACGGGAACGTAAACTAAGCCCGTAAGCCCTCAACGTGACGAAGTCAGTACAGTAGGCCTAAATAGTTATGACTCATTAACTTATCTAATGTTCTAAACACTGCAAAGGGTCCATCTGAAACATACAAGTGCAACGAATATTATAGTGAACAAGTTATTGGTTTTTTTGCAAACAGTGATGCAGTTGTTGAGGGGCGGATCCAATTCGGTGGGGCGAGGAAAAAATAATAAAAAAAAAAGTGAGTTAGTTTGAGTGTATTTTTCAAAATTCTAACATTGTTTGCATAGCAATTCTGAAATCTCCACAATTCTGATAAGAACAATTCAACCGTTCGTCCTTATCCTCCGTTTCACATCAGCCTCAGAATCAGTTTATATTCAAGCCTTATGGCTATTTTTCTATTTCTGCAAATGGTGACCACTTTTTGGACACACATTGACATCTTTAAAAATGATTGCACTATCCAATTCTGACATCCAAAGGGCACAACAAATCTTTTTTTTTTTTTTCCCTCGTATCTACAACGGATTTTATCCGGTTTTCCCCCTCCACAGTTGTTACCAGATAGTAAGGATTTTGATATGTGCTTTACCCTTCCCTCCCGCTTTGGACTTGTCTCATGAAATGCAACACACGAAGTGACTAAATACTGCCAATTCATCGGAATGGGCCCTAGAGCTGTGGCTCCAAAAAGGGTTGTCAGCATTATTGACTCCCCCTGTGAAAAATGTGCCCACACTTTACAGCAGAAAAAAAATATTTTTACAGCATGGTCCAAAAAGTTACCGGTTTTGGTCTATATATGGCTAATTTTACTCCTTCATCACATAAATGGCGAGGGGGGGTGTAGTTTTTTTTTTTATAATAACTCATCCTTTTAAATGATATTCGCTCATTTAAATTTTACTGCGCATACTATCTTGGGTCGGTGACAGAACAGGCGTCCCCCCCCATGTAAGTGACCCAGGTGGTTTGCCGATGCTAGTCCACCAGCGCCTCCATCAGATAGGTAGACATGGTTTTTTTAGCAACCAGCCTCCTGCCATCTTTGCCCATTTTTGATTAGCCAGGAGTGACGCGCCTGCCACGATGGCGTATGCCCGGGGCTCCGCCTATCATTTGAGCCCTCAGAAAACGCTCTTCAGAAACTCTAATGTGGTGACGGTCACGGACACCACTACGTCCATATTGTTGTATACAGGTCCCTATAGGGCTTTATGAGTACTCATAAACAGCATATGGTGCAGCATGACATATATTGCTAAATAACGGCAACTCGTTATAGCGGGAAAAAATTGGTCCCTAAACTAAAGTTTTCCCATATATTACTTTAATGATCCTGAGATAAACCACGGAACTTCTTTGAGAAACACTGTAACAAACTCTGCTCAGGTGAGCTCGGTTACTATGCACATTCTTAACGGGATACTCCGCCCCAAAATGAACATTTTAGTCCATGATTTCACTTAACCCCTATGACGTTCCAAACCCGTAAGAGGCTTTGTGTACCAGTCTTCGCGGGACACAATTTAAGAATTTTTGGATGAAAACCGGAGAGGCTGAGGGACTGGTCCCCAGAGACTGCCAAGTAAATAACGAGAGTCAAGGTCCAGAAAATGTAATTAAAAGCATAATCAGGAATAGCTCCCATTCTGCCATCAGTGATGCAAACCATAACATTATGAAGTCCGACAAAAATACTTGTTTGTACATGAAAGGAAACCAAAATAACGACTTTATTCAACAATTCTTTCCCTCTGCTTTCTCTCCAAATCAGCCAAGTGCCATTTTGACAAATCTGAGCAGTACCCAGGCGGCGTTATGCTCGTCTCGTCGATCTAGTGCCCGAGCCACCAAGGATCAACTGTTTTTTCGTACTTGTAATGTTGTACGATTTGCGTTTTGAAAAGAAACCAGCGCATCAGCTTGTCGAGCACGGCTGACACAGAAGAGCGTACGATAGCCTTCTGCTCACCGGTCAGATTTGTCAAAAATGGCGCTCCGCTGATTTGGAGCGAAACAGAGGGAGAAGAATTCGTAACTAAAGTCAGTGTTCTTGTATTTTCTTCGTGTGTAAAAAAAGTATTCTCGTCAATTCAGAAAAATACCGTTTTGAATCACTGAGTGGCAGATGGAGTATTCTGACTGATGACTTTCAATAACTATTTGCTGACCTAGACAATGTTATTGGATTTGGCAGATCTAGGGTACAGTCTCAAGCTCCTGGGTTTATCATCAAAAACATCTTAAATTGATTTTGCTGAAGATAAACTAAGGCTTGGACATGAGGTATGGAAACGACACATTCGGAGCGTACGTGAACAATGACAATACTTTTTAAACTTCTTGGGGTTGGACGGTGTTAAGCACCTGTCAAGTAAGACCCAGATTATTCTTAATATAAGCTCCAAGAACGCACTTGGTCATATAAAACAGCGGTCATGAACGAGTTAACGCATAAACCGGCTCACAACATGTAGTTTTTTGCCGCTTAACTCCGAATCACCTGCTTTCTGTGTCGGCTTATCCTGAAGTGTGCGCATGTGTGATACGTGACAGGAACGCATTGTGTTATGCACATTTTTAAGAGCAATCTAGACCGAGCAAACATATAGCAGTAAAGAAAGAAGAAAAATATCACAAAAGCAGGACTTTCTCATTGACTCAGAAAATAATTAAAAATGTGTTCTCATCTCGTTCAGCAGAAGTAGAAGTGGTTCTGTCACAAATGCTGCGTTTATAACTGCATGACAGGCTAATATAACGAGCTGAAGTTTCCCGACATGTTGCAAGTTGACAGTTTGTTGCAAGCTTAATTTAACATGACACATTCTGAACAAATCGTAAGGAATACTTTTTATCTGAGCAGATACGCAAATGATTATATTTTGACGTCACTACAGGGAAATACCTATGATTTATTGATGAAGTCATGTAAACGCAGCTTAATTGCATTGTCAAGTTACTGGTGTGCATGTAAACGGGGGAAAACTGATTATTTTAATAAGCTGATATTTGTGAGTTATCAGCTAACTGGTGTGCATGTAAACGTGCTGATTGTTAGTAACTAACTAAAGTTAACTACAGTGACCTTATTTACAGAAAAAAAAACTGTGGCGAAACAATTTTCACTCAAAAATTAATTTCAAAAATAATTACAACGAAATGGCAATAAACATTGAAGTAAATGTGAAATTTTTTGAATTAGGAAACTACTGAAACAGTAATTTTCTTGCAACACTACTCCAATAATCTGCTTTATTCACACTTCATTTTTTTTTTGCTTTTCACGGTCCAATTGTAAAGGTGGTTTTACTGTCATTAAAGTAGCCCACTTTCCCCTCACACAAATAACAGGAATAATTTCCACAAAAAGATGCTTTATAGCACCATGGACACAAAGCATCATTTACAGGTGGGTTGATTTATTGCATCAATGAGAGGAATCAGACCACTCAATGTTGGCGTACCGTTAGAGGAGCCACTAGCCTCCAAACAAACAGCGATTTGAATGACTGTGGCTCTCTGAATGGAAATTTTCGCCAACATGTACGCCTCTGTAAGCCTACAAGCGTATGATACCAAAGCAGTCGAACAGATGACCAACAGGACAATATTAGTTTTACATTCACAACTCAACTGAGTCATTCATCGAAGTGATTTTTTTGCAACTGACGAGATGAAAGCTATTGTTCAGAATGAGCCACAGGGAGTGGGACGCTTTCCTCCAGCCCGCTTGGGATAACACAGCCCACACTGTTCTGGCCTACCCACCAGGTCACAACAACAGAGCTAGAGAGGCCACACTGCGATCACCGGGGCCACGAGAAATGTCGTATTACCAAGCCATTGGTTTATAGTCATGAAAAATTCCATTATGTACCAAATAAGTGCCTCCGGATAAGAGAGAGCCCCCCCCCAAAAAACTAAAGAAGCAGAATGTGTTGCCTGAAATAAATTGAGTTCTTGGATGCAATGAAAGTGATATTTGTACATCTGTATGGAAACAAACTGTCATCTGTGAGTGATCTGGAGAGGTCTTTATTTCCTCTTCCTTTGACTAGATACGTTTTTTATTCTCTTAGAAAAAAACATTTTCTAATAACCTATAATTCAATAATGCTAGTATTTCAGTAGACTAAACCTAGTAGGTATAAAATAAGTAGGCCAGTATTATTACAAATAATGCCATGTGCTATAATTACATAATTAAAGATTAAGTGTGCAATTATTATAATTTTTTTTGTTGTTGTTAAAATACAAGTAACCTCCTTACCGCAGTTTTAAAATAATTTAAAGTAATATTACACAAAGTGTGATAAATGTAAACTACGGTTTTGGGTTTAAGATCTTTAGCAGCACAACGGTTTACAATATTGATAATAATAAATGTTTCTTGAGGACCATATCAGCATATTTGTTTTATTTATTGATGATAATGTTATTATGTAGTTTAAAGTAATGAAAACTCAGCATTGCCATCACAAAAAAATAGAAAACATTTTTTAAAACTGGTTACAATATTTTCAAAATTTTTAATGCTTTCACTTTAGTTTTATTTTTGATCTAAATAAATACTAGCTTTGGTGAGCATACAAGACTTCTTTCAAAAAAATTAAAATCTTACAGATCAAAAAGTTTGAACAGCAAACATTTTCAGCGATATAAAATAATAACTGCTTTGTGAAGTGAAGATGCTTTTCAGTATATGTTTTGTGTTTCATTTACCTGGTTTTGAACATCCCCACACTCTTCTTCACTGAACCAGAGACTTGAAAATGACAGACTCTGAGACCCTGATCAGCTCTGGAGCTCAAAAGTGCTGCTCTAGAGGCTGATTCTCCCTATATAACACATCTTTTATTTATTAATTAGCCTGGTGAGCAAGTGTGCCATAGATAAGCATACATAAAAACAAGGTTAAACCTAAGATAACTAACCAGGTTTTAAACCTATAAGTAATATATACATTGGTGTGAATTATAATAAAATAATTCAGCATCTCATCTAAATGTCAGATCAGGTATCTCTAAGCAGGTGGATAGCATTTAAAAGCAGTGCACCAGTCCTGTGAGCACACATAATGCATTCACGGAAATCCTAAGCCTATGCACCCACTCCACTGCTGGGCGTCCAGTGGCTGCTGAAGATGAAACTTTATCCAGTGAGTAACAAGCATATTCACTCAGAGACCGCAGACAGGAGCCGGGAGCAGAAAATGGAGGCTGCTATCATCATGAAGCACAAGTCCCCAAGAACACAGCCCTTCTGAGCTACATCCATGGCTACAGATGATCACTGCTAAGCTAACTCATCTTTCATTCAAAGAAAAACTAGGTTGAATACTTAAAATGCAAAAGCAAGTCTGTGCCGTAGCTTTGAATAAGCATTTAAGGAATGATCACCGGGGGACACATTAAAAATCCGAACTAGACTTTAATGGAATACAATTACAGCCTGGAAGCGAGAAAAAACCACTGGCACAACAGTGATTTTTCAATTGGGTTCATGACTTTAACCCTGATCAATTGGACCGAATGTGAGACGTTTACAGTAATCTTCAGCTCAAGTCCACTTATCCAAGGACAAATCTAAACTTCAAAGACCTTTCCTGGATCATAGCTCTGGCATGACAGCAACCGTAGTACCAGTGGAAACTTTCACTGAACAAGTCTGAAGTTTTCCATTGACACCATTTTGACCTCTTTGAACTGTGACTAAGCTGGATCATTTAATTAAAATTAAAAATAGAAAAATAGATAATCAAGGAAACCAATCAGTTAAAAAGGCACTGAAAAAATCAGATAAGAAAAAATAATTACTTTTCATATTATAGCCGATTAATGGCTGATATTAAAATGCCTGTAGTTGTTCAACAAAGAAAAAAATACTAAAAGCTAAAATAAAGAATGAATTTTGTGACGTGAGTCGCTATTAGACATAAATATGAGTAATAACTTTATTATCACTATAGTATTTTTCAAATCAGTCAATGTATTTTTAAAAAAAAGAGAAATCAGTAATACAATAAAAAGTATTATAGCTATTATCTATTTTAAATTTATTTAATAAATGCCATTTATTCCTGTGCTTTTCAGCATCATTATTACTTCAATCTTCAGTGTTACATGATCCTTCAGAAATCATACTAATATGCTGATTAATAATGCTGCTTCAGAAACATTTTCTTATCTATGTTTTAATACACCTATTTTATGTGGCATTTTTGGGATTTTTGCATAAAAAATGCTGGATGAAAATGCCAAGATGTGCATAAATTCTATAAATGCAAAAATAAAAAATGTATGCGTTCAACTAAGTTCATATAAAAAAACAATCCAGTAAGAAAACATACGCATCAACATATGATGGAAAACACTTTTTTAACCAATAAATTCCTTAATGTGCATCAAAAAAGATGAGACTTTGCAATGGGACAGTATAAACTGGGACCAACCCCAAATGGCCCATCTCATGGAGCAGCATCTGAAATGCAGTTTGTCATTCTCAATTGCTTGAGCAGGGTTCCCATCAAAGTGCTTCTTATAATTAACTCCCAGAACAGTGTTCACAAACAGCAAGCTCCAAAAGTAAGATAACATGACCACATTTCGTCTGCATGCTCTGAAGCTCATAATTTATTGTATACAAAAATTATTATATACAGTACCTTTTCCTACTGCAGCAAATGTATTTTTTCTTCATGATATTTAGCAAAAGATGATAAGAAAGTGACGATTTTGTGTCTCTTCCAACTCGCTGGGAATTGAAACAATGCTTTATTCGCAAATGTTTTATGCAAATTGCGCACAAGTTTAATTTGGAATTTTGGATTGAAACATACCTTATGTTGAAAAGAGTTGTGCTGCTTAACATTTGCGGGAATTGTGATAAATTTTTTATAAGACATTCTTTGAAATCTTTTGCCACCATTATGTATATGTTTTACTGGAGCTTTACGTTTACGTAACTTGACGATACGTTGAATAAAAATTTATGAAGTCCAAGAGCTTGATCAAAAAACACCTCTTAACTTTTCACAAAGCACAAAAGACTGAAGACATTACAAAACCACATGAAGGACCAACATATGATCTCGGACAATTCTTGGAGGACTCACTGTAGGTGTTGTCAATATCATGAAAGAGTGCCCTATTGATGGGCTCATTCAGTGAGCAAGCCTGACCGCCACTAAATGGCCTATTTAACATTGATGAGGAAGTCATCATGAAACAGCCGCAGAGGGACTGATTGCTGCTGGACAGGTTTTGGCTGGTTTGCAGGAGGTAAAAGCATCAAGGCCTCGCCCCGGGTTAATCCATTATCCGGCACCAGCTGCCCACACACTCCCAGCCCCCACCATACACAGCCATTTTACTCGGCAGCTTTCCTGCTGAGAGCCCTGACACCTACGCCGGCCAGACGGTGCCCGGCTCCCCCCCCTAGCGTTGAGGTGGGCTGGGGGTGCAGGGTTTTCGCATCATAGAAATATGGAGACAAGTTAGATGGCAGAGAGGAATGGCACATGGGTTTGTAGGACCAACAAATCTCCTTCCAAATGCTGGCCATAAAAAATAAAAAAATAGGGGAAATCATATATTTCCAGCATTTAAAACCATTTCTGAAAAAAAAAAAAACACTGAACATATAGACTTGTCCTTTTCAGGTTTTTAGATTGGTGCCGGAAAAAAAAAAAACAATTTTTACACAAAACAGATGTACAGAGGTGTCCGGTAAAAAAAGCCTTTCACTCAGACCACATGTCTATTCTCCCCCCATTTTTTTTTTTTTTTTTTTGCTGGATTTGAGATAAACCACTGGAGGAAAGGTTTTTATAACACATTATTAATCAATGCCTTTCAAAAATCACAGACATAAGTGTGAGAAATTGCTGTACAACGCTCTTTTTTCACCCCATCAACTTTAAGACGAACATATGCAAAGCATTTCCTAAATTAAACCCCACAGGCAGAACGACATAAGTGTTTGAGAAAATAGGCTACTTATACATATTTTAAACAGCTATAACACTTGCTAAACATATATGAGTATTTAATATGTGGGTATGGTTCATCCACATATTTGGTGGTTTTTTTCCCATCCATAGACTTCCTCCAGTAAAGCCGAGTGAAATTATCACTCTTGGGGGAACAGTTTGCTGTTGGTGTTTTTAATATGCTCACAATAATGATCTATTTCAAAAATCCCCCACTTGATCTTAATATAACTTTAGGATTTTGCTGTCTTCACTGCAGCTGCATATTTCTGCAACAACAAAAAACAATTAAAAAATACCAAACACCCCTGATCTGACCCTGTCCAAAACTTCTCCCTTTTGTGGGTTAAATAGTGATATTACACTGCAAGAAGCTCATATAACAACAATTACCTCACCCCAGTCCTCAGAGAAGCTGCCAGACGCGTGTACACATACATAAGGTCCATAAGCTAAAATGTAACTTTAACACAATGTATTGATGTCAACTGTAGGTGGCCAATTGATAGATACATTAAAGACAAAGATTTATTCAGTGCAGAGTTGTGAATCACAGCAATAAAATACACAGCCGTTTGATCCTAAAGTTCCATAATGCATATTAAAGAAAAAAAGAATTAATGAACTGTTGCATATTAACTAATCAAAACAACAAAAAATTCTATAGTGCATTTGATCTCATCACTTAATACAGCACATTTTAACATGTATTTTATTTTGCATTTTAATATTTTTAAATCTACTTTATTATTATAATAATATATTTAAAAAGGTTTTTAAAAAGTGCAACATTATGTAGACTTTAGTATGCACAAATAAAATAAATTTTTAATTTTAACTTTTTGGATGGCAAAATATGAAGCATCACAAATGCATAGTGAATTCTATAAAACAATTGTAATTTTCTTTAACAGTCATAATGAGGTGATCATGTAATAATTATAACATGCCTAGCACTACTTGTAATACAAAAAGGGACAGATTTATCAATCACACCTACCAGAGTCAGGATAACACAATACAGCTCTTGATTTAATCAGTGTGAACTGAGGGCAAATAACTACCCACAAACATTATCATCATCCAACAGTAGAAACCAGAATAGCTGCTGATACTATTATACTAAGATTGTTTGATGCAAAGTTATTTATTTTACCACTACTGAAAGTTAAAACAACACTGACATCAAGATTACAACATTTGTTGTCGTAACTGATCCAGCAAAAGCCGCTGAAATCCTAATATGGACATTGAACCAGAATTCAGCTGGTGTTACACAAACAATAATAAAGATGTAGAAGGAGAAAAAAATGTGTCCTCCCACCACAATTGGACTGATGGTAACAGTCACCACCACTGGCATGAATGGGTCAGTGACTTTCCAAACAGACAATTGCAGTGCGTCTCAGAGACGGAGCCTCTATGTCATTCTTACTTGCGTCTTCAGCGTTAAGGGAGACATTTACGCAAGTCACATCCATCAAGCAAGACTAGGTGTGTCGCTTAAAAGTCTTGCCTAGACAAAATGGTGCATGCGTGCACACTTTCCAATGGACCCAGATCAATCAAATAAGCTCTTCAGTCTTTGCAAACCTCTACCATAAAAAATCTGGATCCAACAGTCTAAACCGAAAACTGATACAGAGAGGTGAAACCTGAGCATGAAGGAACGATGACTGTATTGAA
>NC_056599.1:35304842-35328412 GCF_018340385.1 Cyprinus carpio | reverse complement strand
ATCAATCACAGCTTGAAAAGAATCTTTACTATGTTTCAGGGTGACTCCAATGTCAATAATGAATCTACCTTTCATTGAGTTCACAAATTCAATCTCTTTGCCGAAGGTTGGACTCCATTGTTATCACAGCTGACTGATTAGCTTTTTTCCTGAAATGCAAGCAGGGCTAATTTTTGGGGGGGGGGGGGGGGGGGGGGGGGGGGGGGGGGGGGGGGGGGGGGGGGGGGGGGGGGGGGGGGGGGGGGGGGGGGGGGGGGGGGGGGGGGGGGGGGGGGGGGGGGGTTTTTTTTTTTTTTTTTTTTTTTTTTTTTTTTTTTTTTTTTTTTTTTTTTTTTTTTTTTTTTTTTTTTTTTTTTTTTTTTTTTTTTTTTTTTTTCATTTTTTTTTTTTTTTTTTTTTTTTTTTTTTTTTTTTTTTTTTTTTTTTTTTTTTTTTTTTTTTTTTTTTTTTCAATGGGGCTTAAAGGATAAAGAAATATATTCCTCTATATCATTCCAAAACTGACTTACTTTCTAAGTCTCAGTGTGTTGTGTGTGTGTTTGATGTGTGTCTTAACAGTGCAAGTCAATGGTCACCACCAAACATTCTTCAAATTTCCCTTTTGTGTCCCTTGAAGAATGTAATGTTCAAGTAATAGTCACTTTGGGTAAAAGCGTCTGCTAAATGTAATGTAAATGTAATTCACAAGGAACAAAGATGAGGGTGAGATGACAGGATTTTAATTTTGGGTGAACTAGGGCCTTTAATTTTAATGCCCAAAGTGTTAAATGACTGGTTGTTTCTTTTTCAACTTAGACAATATATAAATTAATAGGTTTTAAAATATGTGGTATTTAAGATAAAACATGTTTTTGAACATTCCTTCGAACTATACCTTTGCATTTTTTAGAAGTATGACTTGAGGGTAAAGGGAAAACCCTAGAGCTAGTGCATGTAGATAATATAAAATTACAAATTAAAATAATCCAACATGACTTGAAATAATGCCTTGCTTTATCAGGCCAAAATGGAACGGGATCACAGAAAGTCTAATTTTTTAACTTGAATGTGCTTTTTTAAACTGCCCAAAAACAGTAAACTATAAGCTCGTTTTAAAACTTTTAAAAAAATTTTTAAATTTGTTTACCTTCCTCAAAAAAACAGGACAGGAAAAACTGTAGTGTTGCCCCTTTTGCCTTTTTTTTATTTGACCTACAGTAAGCCTCCCCCCTAGATGACCCCTTTTAGCTGGTCAAAGCGACAAACTTGTTAATTAATTGCAGTACAATGTACACATGCTCAACTTAATATTCTTTTTTGATTGCTTTAGATTGTCTCTTTTCCTACATGCAGGTCTGCAAGTCTGACATGAAATGAGTTTATGAAAGCTTAATTTTCTCATTCTAGTTTTGCATTCTAAGCCTTACCCATGTTTGCGGCTCCAAAATCAATACAGCATTGAAAAAGACTCTAATCTTTTTACTATGTTTGAGGGTGACTCCAAATGTCAATAATGAATCTACCTTTCATTGAGTTCACAAATTCAAAACTCTTTTCCAAAGTTGGACTCCATTGTTTTTCACAGCTGACTGATTGTGCTTTTTTTTTTTCCCGAAATGCAAGCAGGATTGACTTTGAGGGAACACTTCCTCAAGATATTTTTCCCCACAAAGCCCTACTCATCTACTATCAACAGTGCTACTCTTGGGTTATTGACTGTTAATGGTGCATCATTGCTTCTTCACTGCTGAAAGAATAAAAGTACTGTAGATTATTTTAAGCCTGCTTATTGCTGACTTTAGAAATTAAACTGAGAAGAAAGTATTTCAATAAAAATGCATTTGTATCACTTTGCAAGTATCTCATTTAAAGGTTCATATCTTTAGATTTAAACAGCATTTGTTGGAGCCATGGTTTGTGTGGTCAGGCAACAAGAGTTTCTGACAAAGAGTATTTTATGTTAACATCAGCATAAAATACATATCAGAAGACTCATCTTGATGAATGTTTTGTAGTTTAAATCAGACATTCTGAAAAATCCTACTCTTCTGAATGCACAAAAAGTTATAAGAGAATCAACTCTGCACCTTCAAACATAGATAAGACACTTTGCTTTTCAATGCCTTGGTGTTTGGGATGCAAAGGGAATCAAATTTGCTGTGATTTAGAGCCTAAATTGATACATTGTTTGTGCTACTATGGCTGGTTCATCTTGTTGGGGGAACTGAGCTATGAAACCCCGGGGTTTGCATTTTCATTTAATTTGGTCACACTTTAGTTTGGGAAATAAGTCTTCTATTTAAATACCACTTTTACCTCAATAAACTCCTAATTTACTGCTTATTAATGGTTGGGAAGGTGTTGTTACAGAGTTTAGGTGGGGTGGCAAGGGATCTAAAAATGGTCAGCAGAATAAGGCATTAAAAGTTTAAAAAACAGCCAGTATGCTAGTAATGTGCTAATAAAACTAGTTAATGTGAGAATTTTTCCCAAACAAAGTGTTACATTTTTTATTATTTTTTTTTTATTTATTTAGTTATTTTTGCTGTGCTTGTTTTATACATCTTGTTTTTGTTTTTTAAAAGTAAAAAAATTAGTAATTCAGACTGTTAAAGCGGAAATTAAAAAACAGTTACTAAGGCTTGCTTATTACATGCCAGTTTACAAAAAAAAAAAACCCAAAAATTAACAATCACAATCACATATTTCAGAGATCAGTGTAAAACCCGGAGCAGGAAATTAGTTTGTTTTCTTTATTGGGGGTCACATTGTGCTTAAGGCCAAATGGGGGGTTGGTTTTCTTTAGCAAAGCCCATCCCAAGGGATCCATCTGTGTACTAGTCCCCCGAGGCCTTGGGTTGGGGGCAATCATTAACCAAAGAACTGGGACACAAGGCCACATGCTTTTGTTGGGTCAGCTTATCATATGTATATGTACTGAAATTTATTTTATTCATGTATCTCTAGACCTTCAAGTTCTAAACACCCTCTAAATTTATGAATGCCGCAGGGTTTTAAGGTTGGAAATGATTGCTGTGGTCTTTTGGGTTCAGCTACAAGTCCCAATTGGTGCCTTGTTGGGGTCCTTTCTGAATCAGGGGTTTTTCCCTTTTGAAAAGCCCAAATGTGCTGATGACACATTTTTAAAGGCTGTTTCCCCCATCACCCCCCCCTGTTCCCTGTTTTTGTTTTTTCCTCTCTTTCTCTCTATTACCACCTGCTTTTTTTGGGCTTCACTCAGCATTTTCTGTTTTCCTGTGGATCTAATGTCTGTTCTCCACAGATAATCACTCTGATTTGTCAGAGTTTTTCTAGTGGTTTTTGTCAGCTATACGCTTTTTTTGACATCATGTTCTTACATTTCTGGGTCTGTCATCCCCAAATAAACAACAAACAGTTCTAGTATACAGTAATACTGCAGGAAAATCCATCCTAACCTTTTTATCTTCATACCCAAATATAAGCTGACCAGACAGTTTTCCGCCTGAGACTGAGTGTACACTGTAGTTTTAAAGCTTGCTTAAATTTCTATGAATAAATAGTGTTAAAAACTGTTTAGATACCTCCCACTTTTCCCCCTTTTTTAAAAAAATTTTTTTTTTCTTTTTTTTTAAACTTTTTAAATTTGTGGTAAATTTGTCAGACTGCTAGAGGTTTGCAGTTCTTCACTATTAATGATAAACAATATAACAATAACAATAAACAGTCACTATTGGCAAGTAGTTTTTTGGAAAAATTTACTGCTGGAAAAATTCAGCTTTCTAGTGTCCCCAAACCTGGCAACAATTTCATATTATTATGGTGTCCATACAGTAAAGATATATACATTTTAATCCATTTTTAAACATCAAAGTATGTTGTTTCATCAAAAACCCCCCCCTAACCTTTGACCCCCCTTACCTTTTTACTGTCTTTTTATATGTAATTTTATTATTTTTATTTAAAAAAAAACAAAATATTTGGTGAACAGAATATTTAGCATTATCTTCTGTTTTAAAAACATAAATTGGGGGTGGGGGGGGTACAATAGGGAAAAGCTTTTGTTTTTTAATGTTCAAAATATATGTTGTCACCACACACACAAGCGGTGATTTCAGTTTGGCAGAATGGGGTGGCAGAAAGCCACCAACCCAAAAGGGTGTGTGTGTGGTTGTACAAAAAAAAGAGAGAGAAAAAGGATGTCTTATAGCTGCTGCTGTCTCTGCCCATGTGACAACATCCCCACTGTGACACATCGTTTTAGTTCTACCCTGCATGCTCTTCTTAGAGATCATTCCCGTTTGTCAAGTGCACCTTTATTTATATAGTGCTTTTTAAAATACGGATTGTGTCAAAGCAACTGTACAGCATTAATTAGGAAAAAAAGGGGTCATAATGCAAAAACAATAGTAATTTCTCAGTTAAAGGCAGTTCATCATTAATTCAGTGATGTCATTATCCAGCTCAGCTTTTGCTTTTAAAAAGTATCTGTGCAATCAAGTCGACGATATCCCCCGGGAAAAGAAGTGTCCCCAGCAGCAAGGGAACCAAACCCATCAGGGGACAGAATGGAGAAAAAAACCCCGGGAGAAACCAGGCCCCCGTCAGGGGGCCAGTTCTCCTCCCGACCAGACGAAATCCAAATTCAACCCCGGCTGCAGCAAAGTCACATTCAGAGGACCAACTGGTTCCTGTGGTCTTGTCCCGGGGGCCGCCCGAGGCAAGGTCTTTTCTGGGGAACTGCTCTTTGCCACGTTGTCCCGGTCCCAGCTGACTTCAGGGCTTAGAGGTCCTTTTTGGTGCTGGTCCACCATTGGCCCGATAGTACTGGATCGGGTGACTGCAGT
The DNA here is from genome assembly GCF_018340385.1 of Cyprinus carpio. Lineage (NCBI taxonomy): Eukaryota > Metazoa > Chordata > Actinopteri > Cypriniformes > Cyprinidae > Cyprinus > Cyprinus carpio. The sequence continues at coordinate 35,323,607 of NC_056599.1, read as the reverse complement.
GACCATCTGATCTTTGGGTACAGACTGATCTGTGGCTACGTGACCTGGAGTAAGAGAGAAACAGACTAATATTAGTGAATGCCCTTCTTCAACATGTAGCAAGTACATCGGGTGTAAAAGAAGTCTGTTTCCCGTTGTTCGTTATGATAATAAGGTCTTTGGCCAGGTAAGATATTGTTTTTCCTAATATTTATGCAGCACTGCTAATCATCTAGCCTATTTTTTTAGCTTAATGATATACAGTATGTTGTGAATGACCCTAACTTTATTAAAGCGTTATCCAAGCATTTTGATTAAAATAAAACCAGCACTATAATGGGTTTGTCTTTCCAGGATCTGATATTGAGGTCTAAATAGAATTGTAAATCACCGTAAACAATTGATACTTGGTTAAATTTTTTGTTTTTTTGTTGGTTTGGTGCTTCTGGGAAAAGCTTTTGGTTGTTTGCAGTAATCACTTTTTATAGTTATACCTTGGCTGTTAAGCAGCCCCTGTCATTTATGTTTTGTTTTTATCTCTGTGCCGCTTTTTCTGTGTCCTTGATTTGGGCAGCCACATCCAGTGGTACTTAAAAAAAAGTAGTTGATGTGTGTTCTGGGCAAAACGTTAGCAAAGAGAAATTTGATTGTGTAGTGCAGCAGAGTTTGTCTGTAAAGAGACCCTTTCTTAGCTTAGATTTTGTTTATAGAGCCGCGGTTTCAGTAAATGCATTGTTTGTTTGGATTGGGATTGTGTTTGTTGTCTGTGCTTGGTGCATTTGATGTTTTCTGACTCTGATTTTGAATTGCCCTCTATAAACTCTCTTGTCTTTTTAAATATCGCTTTTCTAAATTGTTTTTAAAACTTGTGAAGTAATGGGTCTGAAGGCAGCGCTTTTGTTTATTCTAAACTTTCTTGATCTTCATTTATGGTAAGTCAGGTAAGTGAACTTTTTTCTTAGTTATATAGTTTTTTTTTTTAATAAATAAATAAACACTATATATTTTTATTTTGGCCTAGTCATCTTCTGAAGTTGGATTCCCCATTTTTAATAAAAGCACTATTGTTTTTTAAACTTGCTGCCTTTCATGCTACATCCTTTACATCCTTTTGGCATAAAAGAGTGCAGCAGAAAACAGAACTGCAGTTAATAATGTTGCCCTGAACTGATATGTACTATTTGTGTTTCTTGCCTCAGAAAGCACTAAGAAAGAGAGGGCATCACTATATATATATTTTTTTATCATACTTAAGATTAGAGATTTGATATGAATGATACCTTAAATTATGCTGCTTGTTGAGGAGAGATGTTGTCACCTTGGAATTATAAGCTCTATCTGCATTCCTAGTGGTTTTGAGATATTGAGCTTCAAAGTTTTGCATTCCATATACTCTATAGATCGAACATTTTTTTTTTTTTCAATACAAAGCCCCAAAATGTACACAACAAAAAAATATATAATGTAAATCACAGAATAGGAATTTGTTAATAACTCTATTTTGACAAAAATGTCAGCTAAAACCTTATAATACCAAAGTGACGATGTGCTGTAGATGTTCTTTCAAGGCCTAATTGTTGTCACTTGGTGAATGATGAAATAGGTTTAAAAAAACCCCTTATGGGAAACCTTTCATTGAGGGAGGGGCCTTTTTCATATGTAGAGAGCAGAATAGAGTCACTGAGTAACCACCCAGTTCACCCTATACTCAAAGTAACAAAAAGTAAAAAACCCCTTGTTTTTTTTTTTCTATGACTTTATTTTGCAATCTGTTCATTTTAAGGTTTTTTAAACCCGGAAATTCTATTCTATTTCATTCTATTTCAACAAAGAGAAATTAACATATATTCCGTCTTAGAAATGTATCGCATGAATTAAATTGAATTTTGGAATAGATATTAATGATCAAATCATGTGTGTCCACCCTCTGTACTGAGAAACAATTGTCTGAACTTTGAGAATTCTCTATTGTATTCACAGACCTTTCTCGAAAAGGCAGTGGAGAGTGGGTCTCGTGGTATGACTACTAAGCAAACAGCAACAAAGCACTAAAGGTAAGTTCAGGTGATATTTCCGGTAAAAATGCTTCTAATTCAAATCAGCAGAAGAAGAGCATTAAACCACACAATAAATCACACTGCACACTTATAAAGCCCGCTTCTGCAACTGAATAAAAATAGCAGGTAATTGCCACCTCTTCTTTTTTTCCACAGAATTGCATGATAAATATGTACAGTTGCAAGTTATAAAAAGTCAGAACTGTAGATATAGACTAGAAATTGTAAGATTTTTTTTTCTTAGAATTTTACTTTTTAACTCTTTTATATCTCATAATTCAGAGAAAAACAATTGAGTTGTGAGACGTAAACCCACAATTAGGAGGAAAAAAAGTCAGAATTGTGAGATAAATGTCCTTTTTTATTTATTTTTATTCAGTGGTGAAACAGGCACATTTCCTATTGGTGTACTGCTGCAAATGCATACGCTACCATGAACTAAAAAATTAGATATATGTTATACAGCACTGAGAAAGTTAACATAATTGATATGCTTTTTAACCTTAAGATTACTATTATTCTTACCCTTCCTTTTCTCTCACTAGAGAGAGAGAACTTACTGTACATGTGCTGGATAAGGCTCATCACCGCAGTTTATTAAAGATCATTTCAGTTGCCCTCAGTCTCCCCTGGCCTCCTTTCACTCTCACTTCTCTCTCTTGATCTTGTCCCATGGGTCCCTGCAGGTGAAGCGAGCCAGGTGAAAATGGCACAAGTCTTACAGATGACGAAGCCATGTCTATGTCTGTGCTGAGCTTTCGAACCAGCACTTACGTGGTCTGTCGAAGATGAGATCCTGCAGTTGAAACAGCGGCGCGACGCTCAAAAACCGCGGCTATGCTGCCAGCTGCCGTCAAACGCGGTCAGCCACAAAAAGGAGTGAGCTGGAGAAACAGAAGGCGGAGCTCAGCAGGAGGTGTGGAGAAACTCACCGGAAAATGCTAGCATGAAGGTGGAGCTTGATGTGCGCCAGCGCCTCCAAATATGAGGCTCTCCAGAGTTTTTGCCAGAACTGTGGGTCCGCAGAGTCTGTTGCTACACTGCCAGGCCCCATCACATCTGTCATAGGCCCTCATACCAGGAAAAAGTGGCCGCCACCAGTGTCATCAATGATTGTGAAGTCCAAAACAGAAGCACGGTCATATAATGCACAAACGGGAACATTTAGCATATTGGTCAGCTGCATTTATCAGGCACAGGGTTACTTATGTTATATGTCGCGGATAAAATTCAGCAAGATGATCTTGCTTTTAGACCATAAAATCTAAACAGAAACACTAAAATCCCTTGATGTCATTTACAACCCCTTTGTTAATGAACGAAAATTTTTATCAGCGATCATTTCGGAATATTACACTTGGGTTCCCAAAATTATTAGAAAAATATGCCTAATCGAAAAAATTATATACATATTTTTAAGGAAGGGGGGGCAAAAAAATTTATTTTTGTTACATTTTGAAAAAAAAAATTTGAAAGTTATCACTAAATGTGTTTTTTTAAAGTAGCAAGATAAATTATTGAAAAAACTTATCTTCAAATTTTTTTTTAGAAAATTCAATTAATCTTTTTTTTTTTCAGTGTGTCACCCATGTTATACCAAACCGAAAAAAAATTGGGCCATGGAACACAAAAATTTTTTTTTTTGCTGCTTTTTTTCCCCACAGAAAAAAAATACTTTCTCGAGGTCACAAAAATTTTTTTAAAAAGCCCAAAATTATCTGAAAACTCACTTGTAAAATTTAAACCTCTTGTGATTTAAAAAAAAAAATGATGCCATTTTCATCACTTGGGTAAAAATAACAACAGTAGATTACCCTTAAAGGGCTATTAAAAATAACACATTTTTTTTAAATTTCAAAAAATATCGTTTTTCAAAAAAGTAACGCAAATTATTTGTTTTTCCATTTTTTCATTTTCACCTCTTTTTTACCTCAGTTTAGTGAAAAGGGCTTTAATTCCAAAAAATAACTTTGGGTTTTTTTTTATTAAAAAAAAAAAATAAGCAAACCCGGTTACGAAAGAAAGGATTAATCCTATAAAAATAACCTATATTGCAATGACACTTTTTTAAAAAATTAAATTTCCGAACACCATTTTTGGCATCAAACCTAAGCAAGGATCTTATACACAAAATAAAATACATGCATTTGGGAAAGGGAAAAGAAGGAGAGATTGTTAAAATAAAAGAATTGGAGTGGTTACTTTTGGAAATATTTTTATCCTTTTTGGGGGTTTACGACTGGATGTATGCTTTTGGAACCCCAACCCTCGTCAAACCAAAAAAATTAATTTCTCATTTTGGGTTTAAATGTTCCCCAGGCCAACTTGAGTTACCGTGCTTTATATTTTTCCACTGACTGATATACAGATGGGGGGAAAAAGTAATTTATTCACATTCTATCAGAAAAGGCGGTGTTCCCTTAAGACATAGGATTTTTTAATTTACAAAGTAGCAAAATTCTTTTCATTTTTCAGTTTTTTTTTCTGTTAAATTAAATTCCCTTAGTGGAATGATGTTTACAGTTTTCTGAGGAATATACCAAGGAATAACCGTTTTAGCGGAGAGCAGAGGTCTGTTGACTGTCGCAGGTGATGTCATCTTTTCGACATGGAAAGCCTTTCTTAAAGATATCGAAGAGGGGCATTTACTTGTTTTTAGAAAGTGTAACGGTTGGTAAACTGATCATTCTACTTGTTCGGCCGTGACTGAGTTTTGTTGTTCTGGCTTTGTGTGGATGGGCTGGTCTCAGTTAATTTCCCGGCCCAACACAAGTTTTTGTGATGTTAGCAAATGCCTCTGATGTCTTACTCCAGCTACTTTGTTGTTTTTCTTTCCTGATAAGAAAAAAAATTTAATTTATTATTATAGAACAAAATAGTTTTATATCAATTTGCAATTTACCAAAGTCTTATTATTGAGTGATTGCTTTCAGTAGTATGGGGGGGGTAGCGCTCTGCTGGTATGTGGTTTGGGTGTTGTTCACTCTGAGTGCCACTGAGTATTAAAAAGAATATAAAGTAATATTGTGGTGACAAGCCAGTGTTCATTGCTCCTTCCATATCTCTGTAATGAAGATGTCTTGCACTCAGAACATCTGGGTTTTGTTGAATGATATAATTTCCAGCTTTACTGCAGCTAACTATAACAAACCCAATGTGTGAAAGCTTCATAATGGGTGCATAGCCGGTCTGCAGTTCTCTTCAGCGCACAGGTGGTTGGGAAAAACACAGTTTATCATATAATGTTCGAGGGAGCAACAAAAATAGCAGACCGAATTTAAGTTGAGGTTCTGTTCAAAAACCTAGTGAACCTTTGTCCATTTTTAAGGCATCATATATGCTCTCCCAACATGAAGACTGTTGAAAGCTTACACCAAATAAGGAAGTATGGCATGGCATAGAACGGAAAGTGACAAACTGGCTGAAAAAGAAAATGCATCTATCTATTTCTCCAAACCACTATATAATAAACAATAATTCTTAAGCGGAGTAAAATAAGACAAGTAAAGAAATAAGTAGAATGTGACTTGATTTTGAAAATCAATGTCAGCTGAACAGGAAAGGTGGATGATGTTAGTGTTATTTACATTTATTTATCAGAGCAAAGCTTTTCATTAATACAAATCGTAAAGCAACTCTTTTACAGAAAAGTACGCTTCTACTATATATTTAGTAGTAGCTTATCAGTGGTGACTGCCAGTTAATGTACAAGGGTGGCAGAAATGTGCGGACAAAATTAAGGCCGTAACTAAACAATGACGATGAATACTGCATTAACCACCACACAATTATTATGTTGTGATATAAAAATATGATGCAATCAAACTCATTTTTAAAAGGTTTGTATATAAATTAACAAAAGTTGAGTTTTTTTATCCAACACTTGTTTGTGGTATTTATTTATTGTTCATTAGGCGTATTGTTGGATTTAAACTGAACTTAACTTTCTAACATCAAACTCTATTGCAGAAATCAACTGTGAGTTCAGTGTTTTGACCTATATAGAATATTTTGGATCAGTCACTTACAGTCTGAGGCTCTTTTTTAGTTCTGATGCTGCTTGCGGTGATGTCTACAGACAGCTTAGCATGAAGACCCCTCACTGGGGTTTGGAACCAGAGCTTTGGCAATATTTTAAAAGTTAACTGACCGTCAACCCTGTCATCTTGCTCATGTTCTATATCTGATGGACAGATGCTGTCTTTGGATCCAGAGCAGAACTACATACACAGTCACAAAAGATGTTTTGTGGCCAAGCTTCATGAGACTCCCCTCTGTGAGGAGATGATCCAGGGAGTAAGTGAAATGTACTCAATGAAATGGGCTTTGGTTTAATATGCTATACCTCTGTTGTTATCTCTCAGGACATACAGTATGTTTAGTGTAATATAAAAATAAAAAGCACCAGAAATTACTTCATCTTGTCAAATTCTGATTGAAAATCAGCTGAATCAGTGAAGTGAACAGGGGAATATATACATAAAGTAATGCATATGACTTTTGCTCTATATTCCAAATTAGGTGTAGGCTAAGCAATAAAATGTAATTTTATTCTTTGCAACATCATCACATAAACATCAGTTCCTATTAAAATGTGTTCACGCTTATCTGAAATATTGATGCACAATATAATGTTTATCATTCTTATTAAATTAAATTGTGTAATATCAGCAGGATAATGTACAGAGGCAAAAATGAAACCTTCAGGGTGATAAAAAGGTCTAATCGTCACCTAGATGGGGCTTATTTTACAGCCGAAACACATTGCTAAGTAATGAAGGACCGGCTTTCGTTATGGTGAACTCTCTCTAAGGAACAATTAACACATTTAAAACTGATTCACGTGACAGAATGCACTGCCCTCTTACCTCCATCCACCTCACCTTGTAGATTCAAAGGCCCAGATTTCTTGGAAAAACCTTCTACCGCACCATCAGCCAAAGGTTTTGCAACAGTAAAATATGCATCCCACGTTATCACATATAGGTTGTATTCTTTCGATGACTGGTCTGTTTTTAGAGCTCATTGCTCACATAATGCACTCAACTCATCCACCCATCTTGTTTTCTAGTTTTGAAAAGCAGCTTTTTGGAGGTTTTCATCATACTTGTTTCGTGTTTAATGCACTTCTCGGTGTTTAATGCTACACTGTACCCCTTCTGTGCACATAAATTATTGATATATTCTTGACCAATGATGTTTGTGGTAGTTTGTCTTTAGCACGTATGTAAAAGGACTGAGAGGCAGAAAGGCTATTTAAAGTGAGATTACAGTCACGCTGCAAAGCGAAATGTTTGTTTATTAGCTCTGTTCAACACTAGTTCGCATCCTAGTGCATCATAAGCCCCTTCTGACTCAAAGGCAGTTCCAGCAATCGCTTTCTAAGAAAACCTGTTTTGGCCAAGTCTTAGCCTTTTTGGCATGCAGTATATCCAATTCCAAAATTATCTTCTTTTCACAAAATTCTCCGAAAATGGTAAACCTACTTCATAACTTTTGTTTCATCAGTATAGAAAGTATAGATGAAACATAATCAATTAATTACACAATGTGTACTGCTTGGCAACATTCTTATGTCAGAGGACAGTGGTTAACTACCGACTGTGAGAAGCACTATCTGTGTCACTGTACATGGTCATTTCAAGTTTCAATGTCGAGTTAACATGCCTAGTAGCATCACACTAAGTTTTGTGGGACCAGAGAGATTGTCATTCGCTAAATTAACTGTTTTATGGGACTATGATTATCATGTAATGGCAGGGGGACTATGCAACAGGCCTTTCATTTGTTTGTTTATGGGTCCTGCATCATTAATGAATCCTATCTAAAACGCCGACATGTTTTGTTTCTTTTCATTTCAGTCAGCACATTAATGGCAATTTATTCATCAAGCTATTATGCGGCTAGAAGTCAAGCAATATTCTTCTGTTTGCTGAGCAATGTTGACTGGCAAGGGTTTTTATCATTTTGGCACTAATAGCTATAGTTTCTTGTCTCATATTCGTGGCTCAATAACAAATAAAGATATCAAAATGTGAGTTTCGTATTGGGAAACATTGATAGAATATGTTTTGGGGGGGATTATTTTTCAATTCGGGTTAATAAAGATCTATTGCAGGCTTTGGTATGAAAACAACCGTAACAAAATGGGTGAATGTAATATTTTTGATTAAATTGTTGTCAACACATTTTTGCCATTTAGATGCAACCCTGTATTAATAATTTAGATGAGTGTGGATTTTGAACCCTGCTGTTAACCATTTTTTTCAGGATGTTGCTAAGTTATTGATTTATGTTGTACAGCTTCTTTTATTTTGTATAGAACTAATAAAAATGTTTGGAGACAGATCAAGGAACTTGATGGACCCAACTACTCTTTTTGAACTTATATACAGTATACGCATAGTCTCCCTCAAATTGTTACATTTGAGAAAAGTTGTTGACCTCAGTATTTTGAGGAGATATTATTATTGAAATATGGAATGTTAATATATTTTTGGTTCTATGTTCCATGGGCATCGTGTGTTATTGACCCAGTTCGATTCATGTAAAAGTAAACCAGTGGAGAAGGCTTTATTATTGCTGTTCATTTTGGTATTAGTAGACTGCTATCTTTGAGATGGCACCCAATTATCTCCTCTTCTCCTCTGTTAGCCAAAAAAAGATGTCAGTCGACTAGTTTAGAAAATTAAGATAAGCAACCTCTGAGACATATTTTTTGCTTGACAGTGAGTAAAACCTCTAGGATCATGAGCGACTGTTTGGTGTGCCTGTACTAAATTTGGTCAGTAGCATACAAGAAGCAATTTTTTTTCCCTCTGTTCTAGAAATGTTCGCTGGCCCTAAACGCTTCTTTTATTAGCACTTTTCTCTCAGCTTTTAAACTGTGGCTAAAAACAAATTTCCAATAAAACTGCTGCATGCAATTGTCCAATTATATGGTTTGATACATCATGGCAAGCAGCTACATAACAACACTTGAAATGTATTTATTAATATTATTATTATTTGTAATTTGATTAGTTTTTATATTCAAAAATAACTAAAACTGATTATTAACCATACATTACTGTAATAATATCAAGGGCATCTTGTCACTCCATATCAACACACACATAGCTTATTTGTCAATAGAGTACATCATTTATCAATTGAAGATACAACTGAAATAGGGGTCCCTTCATTAAATTGGCAATTAATTTTGTAGCTAATATAATGGTAATTATATTGTACATATATCTATCTATACGGAGTTGTTGACTCTGTCCATGGAACCATCTAAGATTCAGCCTTCCAGTATACACTGCGGCCTGCCCCTCACCAGAGGAAGTCTCCCCAGACTGGGCTCCCCCCAGTGATGTGAGACTCTAAATTTATGCTCATTCATCGAACGAGGGGAGAGGTGATCGATGGGTTGTGATGTAGCGGACAGCATTCGTCCTTCTTACCCACTTACGTCTGCAGCATGTGCTAGCCCCAGATCCTCTCTCCCCTGGACCAGTGGCAACAATTTAAATGGGGCCCAGCCCATCATCATAAATCCGAGACATTCCTCACCTTCACACATCTCCTATCTTATTATACTATCAGACATAACATCCTGAAGGAAAATATATCATGTACCTTTGGCTGTGTTAGGAATAGTCGCCTACTTGCTGGTGCACGACGCCTATTTAAAATGAGATTCTTTACAAATATTATGCTTGAAAGGGATCATTTAATGCAACCATAATTGTTGCAAATGACAGTGTGCTACATTGTCCCACCACGATGTTTCAGGTCCAGGGCAAATAATAAAAGAGATGTTGTACTTAATTTTATTTACAGCTCAGTATTTGCTGTTGGATTGACAAATCCTTGTCCTGAAATTTTAACAAAGGCATTTAAAAGTCAGACCATATTAGACTATTTCGGACTGCTAATAGACCCTTTAAAAAACCCTTTGAAATGCTTAAGCATTGTTAACGTGTTTGCTGGCCATGTTGTTGTTTTGGTTATCCTGCCTTTGGTCATTCTGTAATTTTAGGTACTAGTGTTCATGTCCATTTTGATGAGAATTATTTATTGTTGCCCTTACGGTCCCTTAAATTACCATTTTTATGGAGTGTCTGCCTTTTTGTGTGAAGTTGAGTGGGATCTAGTGTGTCAAAATAATGAGTAAAAAAAGATAAATAGTGCAATCCTAAGTTTATGTACTTATGCCTAATTATTTGCCAGTTTTTATTATCAAAAATAGTGCAAGTAGTGTGCTCACACACACACAAAAAAAAAAAAAATACAAAAAAAAAAACAAAGCTACTTTAATATACCCAGATAATGCACGTTAATTAACCCAAAAATAATATAAATAAAATAAAATGCTGAACTGTCATCTTGGCTTTAATTACATGGTGAGGAGGAAGGGCTATTACCCACTCTGGTTATGATTACAAAATAAAACTTATAACTTAATTCATACAGGTACTACTATTTATAAACATTTAAACTTCTGGTACTATGGCACAATGACAAGTACCAACAACTGAATGGCTCTTGCATCTTACCATCGCCTAAACCTGTAGACTGTGATACTTCTACTCAAGCGTCAATGGTCGGTCAAAAAATATAAAATAATAAAAAATAAATCTGGTGATATGAAAGTATGCATGGATCAATTATATGCATGGCATGACAAAAAGAGAACATTACCAGTATTCAAAGTGTGAAGAGATCACAAATGAGATTGTTGTGTGCAAACCAGATTTATTATTTTTTTCAAGGGCATTTTATATTTTGTAAATTCATTACCAACCCTCTCCCAAAAACTGCAATAGCTCAGGCGAACTGTTTTGAATCAAAAAGAAGGCGTTTAAAAAAATTGAGCAAGAATTATAAATGGCGTCAAGTAAACCATAGATACAGAACCAGTCCTAACCCTTCCCTTTGATTCCACCTAAAGAACGATCAAAATCCTCCTTGGATTTGTCAAAATAAATTAGTGCCCAGTTTTTACTCCAATAAATGCTATACTCACATGGACAGTAACTTACGCCTATCCAACCTCCAGGAAAGGCAAAATTTGAGTCAGAGTATGCCGCTAATGGAAAGAGTGTCTTGGCTTTTGGGATTTGGAGGGTTTGTCCATGCTGCACATTGTGTGTTTCCTACCGATTTGACTTCACTAGCGCCAGACTCAAAAAGAACAATGTATGAGAAGTCTGCAAACAATATGTTTTGGAATTAGTGTGCAGGGAAATACATGCATAGTGATAGTAAAATCTCCATTCCACCATAAACATGTGAATCCCCGACACTGGAGTTCCAACTGTGGTTTAATATCAGAAATTCAAGCAGAATTAGCTGAGGAGTTTTTGGCCAGCGGTAATTGAAAAACCGCTTGTTCACAAAATCTACAATGTTAAGAGCTGAGCCTCAGGCCATGTCTGGCTTTTATTCGGGGGGGGGGGGGGGTCGTTCTTTTTGAGATTAGCACAGAACTAGAAGTGCTGACAAAAGACATACTTTCCAGGATTCATGAATGGGCAACTTAGTATGCAAGACATGTAAAAAAAAAAAATAAATAAATAAAAGATCCAGGGATTCAATCTGTTGCGACTGGAATCAATTCTAACACTGAGAGAATGGTAATACACTTCTGGAAGATCATTTCTGAAACATCAAAAACGATTGTAGGGGTCAAGATCACTACAGACCTTAGGTATTCAAGTCCGGAGAAAGTGGTCGCCTGAGTGCTGTTTCCCTGTCCAGTGTTTTGAAAATGAATACTCTATATTATGTGTTAGTGGGATTTGTTTATGTTCACTGTTTCTCAGAATAGCCCTGCTGGGCGTCGTTCGCAGCTACATGTACATGACAATTCCATATTTGAACCATATAGGGTCCTCAATCATGCTCTGAAAAGGAGGGCAAATTGTAAAGCAAGTTACTCAAGAAAGAAGTCACAGCAACGGCAAATCATGATTCCATATCTTCTAGCTCCTCCTGTTGTTTATTCGAGCAACACCTCTGAAGACCATTTTCCCTGCAAGAGCTCTTATAATGAGTTGTAAGATCAGAACACTTCCTTTACAGAATTGACAAAAGAGACAAGTAGGATAAAATAGCACAACAAAAGGCAGAAATCCGAAAGCTGCTCTTAACCCTCTTTGTGGTCTAACGGGGTTTTCTGCTGGGGTCCCCTGGAGACAGTTTTGACATCTCCCCTGACTTTTGCGTCTCTCCTTTTCCAGTTGCATACATAAATAGATGCATTGGCTAAAGGTCGTAATAACACTATTAATCAGTACAAACTGGGCTACAATAATATGTAAAATAAGCATGTATGGTACATGATTTTTGTTTTTCCTGATAGATAAACAACGTTTATGTGTGGTTGATGCTATAAAACTACAATTTTGAAGTCACTGAAATCAGGTCATAAACACATACAGAACATTTTTCACAAGACCTGTCTAAACCTGTGAGCTTGTAGCCCAGAATTTTTGTTTTTTCAAAATGATGTGAATATGATCATCTTGTTTACCTCCACTCACAGAAAACAATAGATTAATTTAAAATTTCTCTCACCCTTTTTGCGTTTCAAAAGGGCATATGCGAGTCAGGGCATCTCAAACTATCATGAATATTTGTGTGAGCTGGTACACCTGGATGAAAGACAAAGACCCCCACATAATGAGCTGCAATATAGAGACCATTTCAGTCGCAGTATGTGACCGAGAGTGAAGAGTTACAGAGAAAAATGTGATGACACAATAATATGTATATGTTTTTTATGTTTGTAGTTTATTTATAATTATTACTTATCCCCCAACATAACTTGAGAGTCATTGCGAGTGCAGTTAAAACAGTTTTGAGTAGGAACACTCGTAAAGCAACTTTCACTGAATTTTTTAGCAGCACTTAACTCCAGTCACCAATCTTTCGAAATCATCTAATTTATTCTGATTGCTACTAACAAACAGTATTATTATGATTATTTTTATTATTATTAATAATACTTATTCTTCTTCGCTGTGTTTGATCGTACAATTGACGAAACAGTGCATTCCTTGTTTCTAACATGATTATTGATATTTATCATCACTTGTGTGCTCATAATAAGTTTTTTTTCATGTCAATAAAGTAATTTAAATAGTAAAAAGACAAATATTTCACAATATTACTGCTTTAGTGTCAACACTGTCAACCTTTTCTGTATTTTGGATCAAATAAATCCGAGGCTTATGTTGTCAATGTTGAAATATAAAATGAGAGGAAAAAGTGTGTAAAACACCTCACCATACCTGGCATTTGTCAAAATGTTATAGTTTGTTTTTATGGTGCTTCTCTGAAGGGTATCCCACTACGTTTTGAAGACGACTTTGTGAAGAAATGGGAGTGTGTGGCCTCGCTTGGTCGTAGCTTGTTTCCAGGTTCCTGAGTGGGCTGCTTATTTGCAATTGGCTCCCTGTTGCAACTGTGTATTATTTATCCGATTCCCGAAATTAAAAAAAAAGTAAGCCATGGCATGCTATGCTACACATCATAATACTGCAATTATTAACATGTATTGTGAGGTCACTGAGGTACTATTAGTAATTTTTATAGGAAACAAAAAGAACACAATTACCCCACTAGCACATTTTATTGTCAGTGATTATTTACAGCTACCTTTTTTTTGTTTTGTTTTTTACCCTCAAGACGATTGCAAACCAAACAGACAAAGGGCAACGTATGACAAGCAAACCAAAGGCTGAAACAATTATCAAGAATGATACCTGTGGATTTGGAGATTGAAACTGCTGAGGGACAAGAAAGCTTTTGTCCCCTTGGGAAGAAGTAAATCCAGATCATAACTCTTGTCAGAACAGGAAAAACTGATAGTTTTTTCAGGAGAAATAGCAATAGTCCCAAATATTTATTTACCTAAGGGGATCAGAGGTGAACAGGGTCACTAAAGCCGACATTAATGGCTTAAAAAAATATAATTTGCTACATGCCCACTTTTATACAGCTTACGGTTTTATGTGCTTAGTAGTAACAAACACTACAACCCGTTTAATGGTCATAGGTTGAATGCTATAGGCTGCATATAATATTGTAGAAATGTTGGTCTTAGAAGAAGAATAAAAAGAGGAACAATTTAAAAATACTGAAATTGGCATACACTTTACATTGCATACACACGTTAGATAGCCTACAACAGCTATAGTGATAACAGAAGAATAGATAGGTAGCGTTTTTAATTTCAACACGCATGCGCATTGTGTCCCATTCATTCTTTTCTTGCTGGCTTCTACTGTTCTTTGGGTGTAAAGTGTCCCCTGTCTTTAACTTTCTTATTGTTTTGGGTATCCGGATCGTTCTTAATGGTCTTTGTAATAGAACTCAGAAACTCAAACAAAAAACCATATTATTATTAGTTTGACAATTTTACTTTTTTGAGAAAATGAAGGAAGAGAAATGGTTTGACAACTGCTCTCCTTGGATGCAAGTAATTGTGGACGCCATCTGCTGGATAAGAACCTATGGTCTTACTGCAATCACCTACAGGTGCCATCTCAATGCTTAGAATGTCGTGGAAAATGTTTAATTATTTCAGTAATTCACCTCAAATTGTGAAACTCATTGTATTAAGATAAATCAATGCACACGAGACTGAAGTGGTTAAAGACAAGTTCTTTGGTTTCTTTTATTGTGATGATTTTGGCTCACATTAAACAAAAACCCAACCAAATTCACTAATCCTCAACAAACTTAGAATATGGTTGACATGCCAATCAGCCCGTACTCAACTCAAAACACTTGCAAAGGTTTCCTGAGCTTCTGAAAATCATGGTCTCTCCAAGCTTGGTTCACAAAGGCTACACAGTGTCATGGGGAAGACCTGCTGATGCTGATAGTTGTCAGAAGACACGAATCATGACACCCTCTCCCATTCCACAAGGAGGGTATCGGCACACACATTCCATTGACCCAATCAGAAGCTGGCTTGGCTGTTCTAGTCTAAGAGGGTATCTCTTATCCCAGCATGCAATAAGCGATCAGTTGAGGTGGAAGGAAAATGTTGTGGGAGTAAAAAGATGCCAACCAACCGAGAGAGCCTTATGAGATTGTCAGCAAATACTTCAAGACAATTTGGAGTGAAGTTCACAAGGAAAGGACGAGGCTGTAGTCAAGGCGCGAGAGCCACCCCACACAGATCGGGTGTCAAGGAATTTGGCTACATTGTCGGAGTTCCTTCTTGTTTAAGCCACATCCTGTAAGCCCACGTGACACACCCTCAAGACTCTTACTGCTTGTGTGTGTGGCGCTAAGGATGGAAGAAGAACTGACTGTTCCCAGTGTGGTCCAAGTCATCTTTTCAGATAGAGCAAGTTTTTGTTATTTGTAAATTTGGAAACCAAGTTCCTGAGAGTGTGGGACGTTTGGAGAAGGCGCCATATGCCCAAGTTGCTTGAAGTCAAGTGTTAAGTCTCCACACGTCCTGTGATTGCATTTGCCCCCCCCCCCCCCCAATGTCCATCTGCTGGTGTTGCGTCCATTGTGTTTTTTGAAAACCAAGTCACTGCAGCCACCGTTTACGTACCAAGAATTTTTGGAGCACTTCATGCTACTCCCTTCTGCTCGACCAAGATCTTTTTCGAAGATGCCGCATTTCTTTTTTCCAGCAGGATTTGGCAAACCTGCCCACTACTGCCAAACAGCACCTAAAAATTGGTTAAATGACAATGTGTTGTTGTGCTTGAATGGCCACAAACTCACCGAGACCTGACCCCATAGAGAATCTTGGGGAATTGTCAAGTAGAAAATGACGAAACAAGACAGACCAAAAATGCAGATGAGCTGAAGGCCACTTCATAAGAACTGGCTTCATACCACCTTAGCATTGTCACAAACTGATCACCTTCCATGCACAAACCGAATGGAGGCATAATTAAAGCACTCAAAGGATCCCCTGCCAAGTAATTGATACATGTACATTAATGAACCTCCTTTCCAGAAGGCCAACAGATCACAAAACAATGGTTTTTTTTTTTTTTAATCTTGGTATTATGAAAAGTATTCTACTTTGTTGCGATAGTAATTGGTTGGGTTTTGTTAAATGTATACGCCAAATCATAGCCCAATTAAAGACTCAAAGACTTAAACTACTCAGTCTGTGTGCACTGTCATTTATTTAATACACAAGTTTTCAACAATTTAAGTTAATTTACCAGAATAATGAACCTTTTCCACGACATTCTAATTTATGGGATGCACCCTGTAAATCTCCAGAATGGGGCGCTAATATCTTCTCTTAAAATGTTGGACTTTGCTGACATAACCGCGGGTCGGTTTCCCCAAAACAAGTATTTTTTAATTATGTTATGATGGTTGAAAGTGTCAATCTGTTGATTTTCTTGTTTCGTGGGGAAAAATAGACATCAAGTTCTTCATGGCCAAGACAAAAGGGGAACTATCCCGTACTTTTCTCAGAGGTACAGGTTGCAAACAAAACCCATTTCATCTGTCATTGTAGAAAATTACATCAGGGCCTCATTGGCATGGGTGACCTTGCATCATGTGTTCGAGGTCCAGTGTGGCTGCGGCATAGAGTGGGCGGGATTGTGTACAGAGAACTACACGGCAATCAAAACTGACGTCCTTGGCCTGAGAAGTCCAAGATGATTTGAGATTGATGACTGCCGGGTCCTCATTCCTGCATGTGCTACAGCAGCATTGATTTACAAAGACACAGAGTGGGAATCCTATTTACAATGTGTGGTTATTCCACATGAGAGAAGAATAAGACACACGATATGACCAAGGACTGTTGAGCAGTGAAGGCCTGTTTCAAGACAAGCACCTCGGCCAAAAATTCCACTTGTAATAAAGCGCAGCAATTAGTCTCTAGTTCAGAAAACTTATTAAAAAATCCTAATTTACAAGGACAGGGGGATGTAACTTAGTTGGAAACCTCGCCTCTTTGTCCCAACTTTTTTTGCAGTGTGCTGCAGCCATCAATACCATCAATGTCAACATCCACATCATCATCATCATCATAATTTTTTTTTTTTAAATTGAATTTTAAATAAAAAAACAATAATAAAAACAAATTGGAAATGATACAACAACAACAAAAATGTATAAACATTGTGGTCCACACACATGATAGGACAACTGACAGATACATATTTTTCAACTATAATGAGGTTTTTACTGCAGAGTCCTTTGATCTTCACTGATAGTTAGGTTACAGCATCAAATACTGATGCACAGAAATGTTTATCCTAAGGGATTTTTTTATTTTGATGTATTTCTACAGTAACTATATGTGGCCTTTTAGCGATTAAAACTATGCATCTGTGTGAACATTTGTGTCTAAACTCTAATGTGCCATGTTTTGTAGAACTGGAACTAGGTTTACACTTTAAAAATAAAATATCAACTTAAAAAGATACACAGATTCTGTGTTTTGTACTGTACCTTGATAACACAAAACTGCTTTTGGTATGCAAAAACAAGCAGATATTGGTCGCATTTTCTTGTGTGTTAAATTAGCCTGCAAAAATATTTATAATACTTATAATTAAATAGTAATACTGAAATTGAATAATTGAATATCTTAAAATTCAATATCTTTTTTTGGGCTGTGGGTGTTTCTGACCTGGTGTCAGGTTTTAAGAAAATGTGCTATCTGTATGATTACATAGATACCTGCAGTTTAGCCCATAAGTGTTTTATTATTCACACCTCAACACTAAATATGTGTATATAGAAATATTATTATTATTATTATCTCAAAAGAGAAATAAAGTTGCCTCTCCGTTTTAAAAGGAAACCAATAGGCTATAATAGATCTTGACTGGCAATTTTAGAAATTATTTTTTAGTATTATTGGGATATATAAAAGTGAACTGAACACATAGGCTAATAATCTATATGTTACTGATTTCTTTGTAAACTAATTCTATAAATCTATATCGTCAGTGCATCATAGCTATCCTGGTTCCATGCATTTATTTGTTACAGGTTATCAACACTTAATCACACCTGTCACATGACATGAGAGCTGTGATTATGTAAAGTAATGCTGCTGCTCGTCACCGCTCATCGTACGAGTCCGTACCATATGACGCCACTTCCCGGGAAACGAATACAGATCTTACTATGGCAAAGGCGCGGGCTATGGACGTTAACCTGGCCTGCGTTTTCCAAAAACATTGTGCTGACGTTGCTTGAAAACCTTCGTGAGGCTTAAAGCACGCGAACTAATATTCATGAGCCACGCCATGACTAGTATGAATCGTTCATTCCCGAACACCCCTTACCTTTCAGCAAATGAATTAATCCCACGGACCAAACGTCATCTTACATCACTAATATTCATGAGTTAGCCTTCACATAGTATGATTCGTAATTCGTTGGCCCGGGAGAGGAGGCGTTGTTCCACATTAGAACGTCACCTTCATTTTTAAAGCAGAAGCCGGGTATCCTGGGAAAAGGACAGAGGTTTCCCAGTCCTATAACACGCACTGAATAACACTGAATATCAGAGATTTGACTTTGCGCTGAAGTCTGTAAATAGGGCTGTATAAAAATGTGAAGAACGGGAAACATGTGAGAGGCTCCGGGCCCCGCAGCCCGCAGTCCGGGGAAGAGGGGGGTACTTTTCCCTCTGGTGCGATGGATGGTGAGTGCACTCTGAATGCATTTCTTTCACCGCATTGGCATTAAAAAAAAACCTTCCCCGATTAAAGCTCTGCTT
>NC_056599.1:35287190-35303842 GCF_018340385.1 Cyprinus carpio | reverse complement strand
GGGGCTTTTTTTCGGAGCTGGAGTCTTTGGGAGCTTTTTTTTAAAGGGGCCCCCGGGTTTGTTAGGTTTCTCTTGCCTCCTTGTTGACCACTCTCCTTGGGGTACTTACAAACCTTGGGGTTCTTTAAATTCCCCTTCAAATTTTGAAGCTGGGCCCCCGCTTTTTTGAGCTCTGTATAGAAATTATGCCAGGCAGTGGGCCATCCCCCTGCCCCCCCTGGCAGGTTGCTTTTTAAAGTGAGCTAGCTGTGTTTCCCTCACCATGAAGGGCCTCTTGCAAGTGTCCGCTCCCTTCAGGACATCTGTGAGCAGATGCTTCGGAATCAGTTCTTTGAGCGTGCCATAGTCCATAGGGCCCCTAGGCTGGTTTAATAGAGCCCATTTCCCCCTTGTTTCTAAATCCATGCTATGGAAAGTGGCACATGAGCTTCTGTGCACTTTAAAATCCCATTGTGGTAAGTGTGCCGCTAAGCATTCTGCGGACTTTCAATATCCAGTATGGTAAGGGTCACTCACTGTCAGCCTCGTTCTCTTTCTCTGAGTTAGCTTAGGTCCGGGTTTCTTGCCTGGCCCCACTCAACTTATATATCTCGGCTGATACATTTCGACGGTGTTGCTACCAAAGATCTGTTGAGTCATTCTTTGAGCAGGTTTATTCAAAATCTGTGGTAGCCCCCTGTGTGGCAGACAAGGGTCTGGTGGTGTTTTTTTAGACACCTGGTCGTATCCCCTTAAGGAATCCCTTTCTTCTGATTCCCAAAGCCTTGAGCTTTGCCCTGGGCTTGGGCTTCCTAGCCCAGCCCTTAACAGGTAAGTTCTTTAGGGTATGCGCTCAGGCCCTTGGCTGAAGGATAATGTCACTGACATTTCCCAAGACGTCCTTTGGGGGCAATTTCCCATGGCAATAGTAATTTGGGTACTTAGTGCTCACGTGGTTCTGGCATTCACTCCCTTCAATGGCGCATTGGTATACTGTTCCCCAAGGCAAACCCAGGAAAGGGGCTACACACACACATAATATATATATATATATTATATATATATATTATATATATATACACACACCACACACACACTATATATATTATATATATATATATCACACACACACACACACACATATATATATATGTATAAATATATATATATATATATATAAATATATATATTTATTTTTTTGGGCAAGTTAACGCATTATTATCGCGTTAACGCATTAATTGATTAACGCTGACAATATTTTATCGCCAACCACTTTTTATTATTATGAAATTCGTTGTTCACTGGCTCTAAATACCATACAGACAAATTGTGTTCACAGGAGGGATGTTCCCCCATCAAATTAGGCATCAACAGTCACAAACCACTGTCCCTGTTTTTTTAACAGAAAAGAATGCAACAAGCTCATAATTATGACTTTATAAGTTGGAAATAGGAAGATTCCCATAACACGTGAAGACAGCAGAAAAGTGCTCTGCTTAATAAGTGAATCGTTTTGTTAACTTTGTGGTTTATTATTTTTGGAGTCATAGGACGCGATAACACACGTCCTTACAGTATATTTGCTTTAAAAGGTCTATCTTTTGCGGCTCAGAAATGTTCATGATGTTCCAGCGTTTCCAGAAGATCTGCACTCGGTAGCGTTATTAGTGCCTCACACTCACTGATCTATATATAACCGAACCGCCAATTCGCCCAACTCTTCCAAGCGAACCTGGGACTCTTCGCTGGAATCCATCACACTACTGTAGTCAAATGAACGGGCCGGGTGGGGGTCTCCGCGTCATCGCCCGGCACGGTTAAAGATTGCCTAGTGTGAGCACACACCCTAATTATTCTCAGCATCCCGGCACGCGGCGTGTCTCTACCGCTCCATCAATTTATTTGTCCCCACGCCCCGCACTCTGCTGCGCAGTTAGTCGTGTGTGATGCGATGCAGGTCTCTAATAGAAGGTGCCTGTTATAACAGCACCATGTCACTCTGGACTCTGAGCATAACTTGTTTTTCTAACTATAAAATATTTTCTATAAAAACTTTAATGTCCTGGCAGTGACAAATAGCTTGTTTATATATTTAATTTAATTTTATTACTGTTATAAGTTGAGACTTTCTAGGGCTACAACAAATATTTTAACTGCTACTATGTAAAAAGGAACACTGCTGTAAAAGCACTTTATTTGTTTTAAAAGTGTTTGGCAAACCAAATCGTGTTATTACATCTTTTTTACTATAGTAGTAGGCTGAAAAAGCACAAAGTGAGAATAAACTGCACAATACACTAATACTTTTTGAATGCATTATTAGTTTTGTGCATATATCGTGCGATTAAGTGTGATTAATCACGAACCGGCAATAATATGATTAATGCATAATTAAAAAAATTTAATCGAATTTGCCCAGCACTAATATATATATATATATATATATATATATATATATATATATATATATATATGTGTGTGTGTGTGTGTGTGTGTGTGTGTGTGTGTGTGTATATGTATGTATGTATATGTGTGTGTGTGTGTGTGTGTGTGTGTATTGATATATCTTGTAGTTCACTTAGTGGTCAAAGGTTGATTCAGTAACTGCTCTTAACGAACTGTTCAGTGAAGGATTTTTCAGACTGATTCAAACTCCTCTCTTGAGTTCAAAAGAATATTAAACAGTGTATTAAAATAACTAGCTTGCAATAGTCATTTGTTCATTGAGGCACACTGGTTGTGAGTTATGTTTCTGATTCACTAAAAAGTATTGATTCAAAAGAATAATTTGTGTGTGAATCGCACTATACTGACATGTATACATGAAAACAATGTCAAAACAATGCAGAATTGAATGTGTTTCATTTTGAAGCATTTTAGAAATGAAACAGCACAATTTAAGGTTGTCAAGTCAAAAAGCATGCATGAATATAAAATGTAGCATGCAAACATATTTTTCCACAATGAGGTGGGAAGACTACCTGTCACATATGACATGCAACATATTAGTGTGATATATGTTTACTCATACTGCAACAGGAATTTTGTCATGCCATACCATTTATGCATTTAGAAGATGCTTTTATCCAAAGTAATTTACACTACATTCAAGGTAAACATTTCATTTTATCAGTGCTTGCTTTCTCTGGGAATCAAACCCATGACCAAATTATGACCAATGAATTCCTCAAAGCTTTGGGCTCATATGTGGAATACATTGTTTACTTCTGCTACGTGCAAAACATGAGGCATTCTGGGATATCTGTTGGTGAAGTTGCAGCTTTGCCATCAGCAGCATCCTCTAAGAAACCTGCTGAGAACAGAAACTCATGCAACTCTTAGACACTTAAGAGGCGTTTCTCTTCATAAAAATACAAGTTAAGTCTTTTTCTGGAATTTAAGTGTTCTGAATAGCCATTTGTTCTTTGAGGATCAATAGTAGTGTTAACAACTTATATTGCTCAGTCCATAATAATCAAGATAGTTTGCAGGCCTGCTTTTTTTTGAAATGCAAAATGTATCAGTTTCTCAAATGATAATCACTTAGCTTGACTTTTATGCTATCTACTGAACTGAATGACAATTATGTTCCCAGCTTTGCACTTTTGCTCAATTTTTTGGTGCTGTATTCCATCGCTATTTCTAAAATACTACATGCCATTTGCCGTATGAATGTTTCATTAGGTCCAAGGGTTATGCAGCTACCAAGGGAGGCGTATTCATATTACAAGGAAAAGATGCCTGTGAAAGGGAAAAAAAAAGAAGGAAAACGTCTTTGAATAATTACTTGAGCATTTGTTAGAAAACAGATTAGGTTTTGCCTTCTTTTTTAAACACATATGTTTTTGTCAGTTTTCATAACTATTGAATCATGAGAGATTTGGCCCCTTTGCTGGTTTCACTGCCGTCCTGTATGTGTCTGTCTATGCCATTACCGCCAGTAACAGGTTGTTTATTCAGCACTCTGTAGGTGACATAGGGCTCTTGGATCTCTGCAGTGGTAAAATGGATGGATACATAAATAAATGATAGTGTGAGGAGCTCAAGGCAGAGAAAATCTGTAGCTCTGAAATCTGACTTCAAATAGTCAATGATTCCATGTGAAACTTCATGTCTTCCAATAAACCTTTATCTTCCATACTGCAGTCATCTCAGCCTACCAGACCATGCTGGAGCTGCCTATCAAGCATGAGGCTAATGCTGCTGGGAAATTTCTTGTTAAGTCTTGCCAGTGAAGATTCACAAGAGCAGTATCCATTAAACCAGCATTCGTATATAGCTTTGTGAAGATACATCCGTTGACATGTGCTTCTAATGATGTGTATGACTTTTAAGTGTATTGAAAAACAATATATGTTGGCTTGTGACTTTAAATAGGTTCCACAGAGAGGTCCCAATCTTCTTTGCCAGTTATTATTTCCTCACACAAAGCTGTCAGGTGACTTCAGAAGACCAGATATATATATATACAGGAACTGGTCATATAATTAGGTTATCATCAAAAAAGTTGATTTCACTAATTCCATTAAAAAAGTGAAACAACAGACAGACAGATATATTTCAAATGTTTATTTCTTTTAATTTTGATGATTATAACTTTGACAACTAAGGAAAATCTCAAATTCAGTATCTCAGAAAGAAATTAGAATGTTGTGAAAAGGTTCAATATTGAAGACACCTGGCGCCACCACCTAATCAGCTAATTAACTCAAAAACACCCGCAAAGGCCTTTAAATGGTCTCTCAGTCTAGTTCTCTAGGCTACACAATCATGCAAGGAGACCAAGTTGACTTGACAGGTGTCCAAAAAGACAACCATTGACACCTTGCACAGAGGGCAGGGCCACAAAAGGTCATTGAAAAAGAGGCTGGCTGTTCACAGAGCTCTGTGTCCAAGCACATTAATAGAGAGTAAGGAAGGGAAGGAAAATGTGGTAGAAAAAAAAGTGTACAAGCAATAGGGATAACCCGCATCCTGGAGAGGGATTGTGGAGACAAAACCCACATTCAAAAAATGTGGGGGGAGATTCACAAAGAGTGGACTGCAGCTGGAGTCAGTGTTTCAAGAACCACTCACGCACATGACAGTATGCAAGACATGGGTTTCAGTTGTCGCATTCCTTGTGTCAAGCCACTCTTGAACAACAGACAGCATCAGAAAAGGACTGGACTGCTAATGAGTTGTCCAAAGTTATGTTCTCTGATGAAAGTAAATTTTGCATTTCCTTTGGAAATCAGGGTCCCAGAGTCTGGAGGAAGAGAGGAGAGGCACACAATCCACGCTGCTTGAGGTCCAGTGTAAAGTTTCCCAGTCTCAGTGATGGTTTGGGGGGAGTGCCATGTCATCTGCTGGTGTGTTGGTCCACTGTGTTTTCTGGAGGTCCAAGGTCAACGCCCAGCCATATACCAGGAAGTTTTAGAGCACTTCATGCTTCCTGCTGCTGACCAACTTTATGGAGATGCAGATTTCATTTTCCAACAGGACTTGGCACCAGCACACAGTGCCAAGGGTAGCTTCTATTGTGATTATAAAACAATGAGTGGGTGGATTTTTACCATTATAGGCTGGATGTTTTCACACACTGCAGCCACAACACAATTGTGTTCAGACACCTTATAGAAGTGATTTTTTTTGCACTATGTAGCACCTTTAAGCACATTAAATTAAATTTCAATTCAATTCAATTCAATTATAATTTTATTTAAATTCTATTTTTATTTTAGGTTAATATTTTGGGAAAGTATGTTGGAAACCTGTCTGACAATCGACCTGCCTGAACGACTACAGGCCAGTAGCACTCACTCCAATCATCATGAAGTGTTTTGAGAGAGTGGTGCCAGACATATTGGACCCACTGCAGTATGAATACTGGCCCAAAAAGTCCACCTCAGATGCCATTGCTGCTGCCCCTCCATATTTCCCTCTCTTACCTGGAAGATAAGGACACTTATATCAGGATGTTTCATTGATTATGATCCGGCCTTCCTTGGTCATCCCTCACAAACTCACCCAAAATCTGCTTGTACTTGGACTACACCCCACACTTTGTGACTTGGCCTCCTAGGACTCTCTCTGACCACACACGAAAGTGGGGGGGGCTTAGTATGGTGATGGTTCAAGTCGGACGCCTTTGTCTCTCCCTCGCCAGTCCGAGTGGAGGGTTTCTCTGGCTTATCCTCCATGTAAGGAGGCATCTCTGAATAAATGCATGCGCGGGAAAGGGCCCAAAGGCATCGTTCTTGAGAGGGGAAATAAAAGGGGGTGGGAGCCTAAACAGCACTGGAAAGGGGGGACAAAACCCCTAGACGAGACCCCGGGAGGGGTTTGGCATACTCAAAACCCTGGTCAAAAGGAACCCAAGGGTGACGGTTTAGCACGGCCCACACAGTGGCCGAACCTCAATAAATCCTGGGGTTGCCCCGCCGGCCCGGGCAAATTTGTCTGGGGTGTTCCGGGGGGATAGAATCGGGAGTTTCTCCCCGCTGTCGACAAAAAGTCCCAAAACCCAGACAAAATGGGGGGCCCCGTCAGAAAACCCTGTTACTGGGAGGCCATGGGTACGGAAAACGGATAAGAGAATAGCGCGGGCTCCCCGCTTTAAGGCAATTTGGGGGGGGGGAAAAAAAAATTGGGCCCCCCTGTTGAGAAATGTTTCCCCAAGTGGACCTACCCTTTTTGCCCAAAGCCCGGGGGGCAAACCCCGTAAAAGGGAAATCCAGCTATTTAGACCAGGACCGCGAAAGGGGGGGGGGGGGCCCACAACAGTGGGGTTTGCCCGGGTGGGGGTCGGGTTTAACCCCCTTTTTCCCCAGCAAAATCGGACAGGCCGACACAAAAACCCTCGAGCACCCACCCACAGGGTGGCCCCCAAAAACCGCCCCGGGTTGATTAACCTACCCAAATACCCCGGGCGCTCCAGGGGGGGGCAAGCTAGACTAGAAGAGTGGCCCCACTGTAGTACAATAGTTTGAATGAATCAGGCACGAAGGCAGACCCTCTGGGCATCAAGGGGAACAAAAAGCATTTGGTTTTGGGGGGTGCGGACCTTGGGGGCTCCCCCCCCCCAGGCGACCCAGCCCTACCCATTGGGGGGCAAAAAGGGGAACGGGGAGGGTGGGGGCTAGCCCCAAAAACCCATGCAATGCCTCGGTTTACCTTCTTTGAGGCCGGGGGGGATAAAAAATGGTAAAACCCGAAAAGGGCCAAAAAAAAAAGCCCAGGAGGCCCGCCTTGAATTTTTCTCTTTCCGTGGAATGGGACTCGAGATTTTATGGGTCAGTTTCCAAAACGATAAACCCGGAAAACCCCGCTCCCTCTAACCCGTGACGCCACCTCCAGCGCAGCTTGACAGCTAGTAACTCCCTATTCCCGATGTCATAGTTCCATTCCGCGGGGGTTAAACGATGAGAAAAGAAGGCGCAGGGATGTATTCTCTTGTCCGAAGATGATCTTTGAGACAAAACTGCCCCAACCCCCACCTCAGACGCATCCACCTCCACAATGAACTGACGAAACGCGTCAGGGGTCGTTAAAATATGGGCCAAAATAAATCGACCCTTAAGGCTCTCAAACACAGTTTGGGCCTGCGACGACCAACAGAATTGTTTCTTTGTGGAGGTGAGATCAGTCAGAGGGCATCTGGCTAAATTACGAATGAAACGTCTGTAAAAATTGGCAAACCCCAGAAAGCGCTGGACCGCTCTACAACTATCTGGGGTGGGCCAATCAGCAACTGCCTTAACCTTGGTGAGATCCATTCGGATAGAATATAACCCAGGAACGGAACCGACTGTGCGTGAAACTCACACTTCTCCAACTTGACGAATAAACGATTCTCCAGCAGCTGCTGGAGCACTCGCCTGACGTGTTGGACATGATCGCACTCGTTCTGGGAGAAGATCAGGATGTCGTCAATGTAAACAAAAACAAACCGATCGACCATGTCTCTGAGCACGTCGTTCGGGGAGCTGGAAAGCCCAAATGGCATAACTAAACATTCAAAATGCCCCGTGATGGGTGTTAAAGGCGTCTTCCATTTGTCCCTCCCCAATCCGGAACCAAGTGATAAGCACCGTAAAGGTCCAACTGAAGATGGTTGCCCCTGTAGGAGCTTAGCGTCAACATGACAACAACGCAAAGGATAATGATTCTTTACCTTTGCTGTCATTCAACCCCCGACATAGTCAATACAGGCCGCAATGATCCATCCTTCTTCCTCCATGGCTATTAAACCCCTACCAGCTGGAAAGCGCGAAGAGAGAGACAGATAATGCTTGCTACCAGGAGAATCATGCTTTATATACCTCTCCATGGCCTCCCCTCTCCGACCAGACAGAGAGTAAAAGTCAGCCCCTTAGGTGGGAGGGGAGAGTGCGCCAGGCAACAGGTCAATCAGTGCCAGGCTTTTGCAAGTCAATCGTGACAGTCGCACGGGCGCAGTCGCGGGAGGCAGAGATGAAGCTCAGGATCTCTACTGAAAAACCGCTCTCAACTCACGGTAAGCCTCCGGTATATCCACCAGGTTGACCCAGCTCCTCCTGCAACACACAGAATGAGACAAGACTGCAGGAAAATGCAGCACCCAAACACTGAGCTAAACAGAAAGGGCTCCAAACCAAAAATAGAGACCGCTGGCCCAATCAATATGGGGGTTATGGGTTTAACTAACTAGGTAGACCCAACACCACTGGAGTGGTGGACTAGTGAATAAGGAGTAATCTAACTTCCCTCGCACATGATTACCAGACCAAGTTAATGTGACAACCGCGGTGTGAGTAATATTATGAGATGGGTGCCAAAGGGTCCTGGCAGAAATAGGTTCGCCAGCCAGGTTAAAATCCCAGGATGTGCTGCCAATCTGGAATCCATGAAGTCAGCCTCCGCCCAGAGTCGCATTAATGCTGAAACCTGGAAACAGCTCCCAAACATACTGAAGCCCTGGTGACGGTTCATGGCTAATCCCCCCCTTCGCGCTGAGAACGGAGGCAACCGTCGTCAATCTAAATGGCGAGGTCGAGAGCCATCCGCCAGAAGGCAGCTCCAGAGAATATTCTTATCCCTCACACGCGGCTCAGCCAGGCCATGGAGAAAGTGATCCCAGAGAGCCTCTCATTCCAGCCGCGCAGGGATGTGGCGAAGGTAGCGGGTTAAGTGGAGTGTGCGGGAAAGGGCTGCTCTCCCTGCTGAAGCAGAATTCAATGGAGTAACCGGAAATACCATGCGGCCGAAGGACAAACACACCTTGCACAACCTTCGAGAATGCCCCCAAATGATACACAACAGTCGCGTTGCTGTCCCACATGGTCGCCCTACACTCTCTCGCTTTGACCTACCAAGAGAGAGTGATGGCCGAAGCGCTACGGGGGATTGCTCCGTGGGGAAACAGGAAGGAAGGAGAGTGAAGATCCAAGCAGCATTAGGACAGAAATGACCGACATGAGTTGGGGCTCACCTGAGTATGAGCTGGTGGATTAAGACGCGGGTTCGCTGTGGTTTAGGAACTGCCTCTTCCACGAGCCTGGAGGCCCGGCGGGGGACAGCCTGGGCTGCTGAAGGGCTGGCCTGCAGCAGGTCAAGCCGCTCTACTAACTGGCTGAGTTGGAGCCAGATCTCGAAGTAGGCGCGGACGGAGAAGTCAGCAATTTCCTCCTGCTGTCGACACCTAGAAGAGAGCCCTGCTGCAGGAGGAGAGCTCGGCGCAGCCCTCGCTTCCTCTGCTGAATCCATTTGTGGTGAGTAGATTCTGTCAGGGCGCGGATAGACAGAGGGACTCAGATGCAGAGTATTGAGAAAGAGGAGAATCTTTTATTCTCAGCCACAAAACACAAAAATAACAACATAAACAGTAACAACCCTCTGGAGTCTAAGGGCATTTTTGGGGGCCTGAGAAGTTTTGTCATGCCCCTGACATTTGTGCTTTTTCAGTTTCTTATAAATATCTAAATGGCTAAAGTCTAATCTCACTGTAATCAGCACAAACTAGGCTATAATAACATGTGAGCAGCATGTATGTACATGATTGTGTTTTTGAGAAAAAATGTTATGCGTGGTTAGTGAAAAAAACTAAAAAAATGTTAAATCACTTGAATAAGGCAATAAAACACATATAGAAAATTGGTCTCCCAGGAATTTTGAGTACTGGAGCTTGTAGCCTAGAATTTTTTTTTCTAAATGATGTGAAAATCATCTTGTTTACTCACTACTTACAGAAAAACAATATATTGATTTAAATTTTCTAAGACACTTTTTGTTGGTAAAAGTCATATGCTAGCAGTAGGCTGCCAACTATCATGAATTCACACCTGAGAAGACAAAGACCTGCATAATGAGCTGCATAATGAGCCATTCAGTCAGCTGTGTCACTGAGAGGGATGAGTTACAAGAAAGAATGTGAGGACAAAATAAATGTATATAATTTTTATGTTTGTAGTTTATTTAGAATATATTTAATTATCCCACAACATAATTTAATATTCACTTGTGAGTGCAGTTAAACAGTTTATTAGGAACAATCAAAGCTGACTTTCAAACTGAATTTTTTGCATCATTACTCCAGTCACACGATCCTTCAGAAATCCTTTTAACAATCTTATTTTCTACAAAAAAAAAAAACATTTATTTATTGTTATTATTATCATTATTATTATCATCATTATTATTATTATTATTATTAATGTTGAAAAGAGAATATTGCTGAGAATATTTTTTTCAGGTTTTTAGGGGGGATAAATTGAAAGAACAGCATTGTTACATTTGTTACAGTTACATTTATTGGTACATTTATATTATTTTACATCAAGCTTTTTGAATGGTATAGTAGTGTATATTGTTATTGAAACTTCATAATATTTCACTTGATTATACATTTAGTCAGGAATTATAGTTTGGAAAAAAAAGTCTAACTAGTAAAATGTTTACACGCTATGTGAAAAACTAGTACAAGTATATAAATAAATAAAAAGAGACTTCTACTCATGTTTATGATCTCTGCTGAATAAATTGCTTCATTCTTTTTTTTTTTGAGGAAATCCAAATCTCAAATCCTCAACCACATCACATCTTTTTTGGGGTGAATTATGTCTTATTCCCTCATCATGCGAAGCATAAACAGTAAAAATAATAAAAAACTTGAAGAACAGTCTCACAATGCGTTGTCTTCTGCTGTGTGGGCTGTATTCAAAGCCGCCTGCGCTTCAGTGAAACATTTGAATCTCAATAGCATTTGCGCTCAGCCGCGGCAAGGGGGCCGGTGGTCGCATTAGAAGATAATGAAGGGAGACGGGAAACGGATATCG
Source organism: Cyprinus carpio (assembly GCF_018340385.1). Classification (NCBI taxonomy): domain Eukaryota; kingdom Metazoa; phylum Chordata; class Actinopteri; order Cypriniformes; family Cyprinidae; genus Cyprinus; species Cyprinus carpio. The sequence continues at coordinate 35,292,569 of NC_056599.1, read as the reverse complement.
CGTTGTTTTCATATGGATTACTTTATCACAGAATATTTGTTTTCAGCAGCACTTGCTTATTTAAAAGTAGACATGTCAGGCTTTCTATAGATATCTCTCTCATGTCTCTTCGTTGAGTATTCACTGAGCGGCAGTTCATTTTAATGACGACGCTTTGTAAAATGAAGATCAGCAGACAAAGGCTGCAGACAGCACTCCTTGTTTGTTATCTTTTATTTTATAACGTTGCACAAAGTTTTGTTGTTATTATAAGTGTATACACAAAAAAAAGTAGACCCTTTACAGATTTGATTGATGTATTGTTTTATTTGTACGGATCGTAAAACTGAAAGTGTAATCAAGTTCTTTTTTCGGGTTTATCAGGACAAAATGCCTCAAAATGCCTCAAAAATGCACGTATACTAATCGACTCCAGAGGGTTAAATTGCTCAGGCACACAGAGTTCCCAGAGCTGGCCGGGCACATCACGACCACTGCAGTTTCCGGATCTCCGAACTAAGGGTCCTTAAACAGGAGAACAGAGGGTAAGTCTGAAGTTTGACACCACACAAACACGGGCAAAGACAAACACCTACTCAATGATGACATTGGCAGACAGACAGGAAGAGACATATAAGTGAGTGGGGGGGAATGAGCAACAGGTATGGGGGGAGAATCAGCTCGCGGATCTGCACACCCCCCCCTCAAGAACGACAGTGCTGATTGCCCAGACCACGAAGCACCTAACAGACAGGACAACATAGAACGGTGAGATTCTTGAATCTTATATTAGCCATTTAAAAGCTAAAAAGCAAAAAACTGCAAATTTGGTGCATTACTTGTGTGGAAGCTTATTCATGATCGACTAGTTTGTGGAGTACACAGTGACATTCTGAGAAAATCACTGCTGCGTCATCCAGAACTCACTTTAACTAAAGCCATTAAAGCATGCCAGATTTATGAACAAACTGAACAGCACACTAAAGACCTTGCAACACTCCAAACAACAACTGCTACGGTCAATGCTGTGCACCAGGCATTTGTGGGAAAGAATAGACATTCCAAATTGAAACACAAACTAGACAGCAAAGCACTGCAGATCAAAAGAACTGTAACAATTGTGGAAGTGACCACCCAGCCAAAAGAGATAAGTGTCCTGCATTTGGTCAACAATGCAACGGCTGCAAGAAGTGGAACCACTTTAAGAAATGCTGTAGGTCCACTCAAGCAAACCAAGCAAAACATTGTTATATCAAAACTGTTTTTATTTTAAAACTGTCCACAATGTTGAACGGTGGCAGTGAGTTACACACACTTGCCACATTCACACTTCCATGTTGTCTATCCAGCCAGACTTATGACTCCGTTGTTTTGTATGTCATCAAAAGTTCTGCACAGCCACTACTGGATTTAACTGATTGTCTAAGTGTAATGGGACTTCTTACATTTAACAAGGAAGTCCACTTTCAGCTGAACACATCCAGTCAGGATGAATTACAGACAGAATTTCCTTACCAAATATGCTGACCTTTTTCAACGATGAGGTAAAGACTACCTTGTCACATAGTCCATGATTCCAAATCGACTCCCACCATACCCTGTCGCCTGACCAGCAAGATGTATCCCAGTCGTTTAAGGCAAGACAAGGGAGGAAAAGGAACTTCTCAGATCTTAGATGTCATAACGCCAATTTCCGAAACCAAGTGAGTGGGTGTCTTCCATGGTTGCTGCTCATAAAAAAAGACTCTAACAACATCCAAATTTTGTATAGATCCTAGATAGAACACAGCTATTCAAAGACATCCCACCAACCAATGAAAAAACAGTCGAGTGGAAGTTGCAGCCCAGATGTCAGTTCCACCATCTTTTCTGTGCTAGATGCAAAAAAATTCATTTTGGCAAATATCCTTAGACCCATAAATCATCACTACTCACTACTTTCAGCACCCCCTTTGGCCAATATTGATTCTCAAAAATGCCTTTGCATAAACTCAGCGCTAGTGAAGCTTTTCAACACTCAATGAGCAATTCACTGGATACCCTTTGTGCTGTCATTGTAGATGATATTGGTTATGGATGCACAGTAAAAAGAACACAATGACGAAAACCTAGGAAGAGAGTGCTTGAGTAGGCTAGACAAAGTGAAATCTCAGGCTAAATCCACTGAAATGCAAATTCCAGACGCTGAGCCGAGGGTGAGCTATGTGGGCCATATGTCTTCAGCAGTGATGGCCTGCATGCTGATCCATTATTAAAGATCAAAGCCATTTGTGAAATGCCAGAATCCACAAACACAGCTGCTCTTCAGAGATTTCTTGGCATGGTCAGCTTCATGGGCAAGCCGATCCCTAACCTCAGTGACATAGCTGCCTCCCCACTTCACCAGCTAACACAACGAAGACCACGGGTATGTGGTGTTGGTTGCAGTAGCACCAGGATGCTTTCCACACCTTAAAAAAATGCCTCACATGCCCTCCTCCTGCCCTGTCATATCACAGCCAGCCGACAAGGCCTGTCACTTTAACATCACCTTAACCCTCAAGAGCATTACATGTACATGTCCATGGAAGAAAACACCTTTGAGGTAATGAATGTTTGCAATGTCTCACCATCACGCATGGATGAACTTAAACGCCATACAGATCACAGGCGATCATTAATTCACAAATGCTTGTTAACACAATCAGGCAAGGATGGCCAACTAAACTGCACAGTCTTCCCCCAGCAATGTGACCATTTCACCCATATAGACAGGGACTGATCACAGATGATGGACTTGTGTGGAAAGGCTTCACAGAGTTATCATCAGAAACACTTAGACTGGAATACATGCAAACTGTGCATGGGGGTCATCCTGGAGCTGAATCTACCAAAAACAACATGCACATGGCATTTAATTTTTAGCCTACCGACAAAAAAGACATTGATACTTACATCATCTTGTGCCACATGCAACAGCACCAAAGCCCCCACCAGCAAAAAGAACCCCTTCAGCTGCATGGAGTTCCAAGCCTGCCATGGTCAACAGTAGCAGCTGACATCTTCGAATGGAACAGTCACCAATTCTTGGTGCTTGTCGACTCGTATTCAGGCTGGTATGAGATTGATCAGCTCCAGAATTTGACCTTATCATGTGTCATTCAAAAGTTAAAGAGACATTTTTCTGTTCATGGATCACATGACACCCTCATCACCGACAATGGGAGAGAGTTTGTGAGCAATGAATTTAAAGACTTCGCCATGGTCTGGGACTTTGTTTATAAAACCAGTAGTCCAAACTACCCTCAATCTAATGCCCCTACTTAGAGCACACATGCCAGTCCAGAGCATTTCAAGCAACTCATAGGGAAAGGAATCAAAGAGATGGGTACTGATGTCTATCTCCAACACACTGGAATCTGCAAAATGTCCCGCTGAGATCCTAAGTTTGGCCCTCCAGCTCAAGAGACTCATGTCCAGAACAGACCCGCGCACAACCCTGCTACTCCACAGCTCTTTGCTGGAGACCTTCTCCTCTGGCTTTCTAACCTGATTCATGTACAGCTGACAAAGAAAAAAGACTGTATTAAAGGACAGTTCACGACAAAGATGTAAATAACTGGGCTACACTCTCTCAAAGGGCAAGTGGTGAGGATGCAAACCCCTCTATGATTTATGAGCTTAAAGCAGATTGTGAAGGAAGTCTACAGTGAGAACCTAGATCTTACATTGTCCTGTCTCTGGAGAAAGAATAGATAGGATGAACCACAGACATGTCTCTCTAACTGTAGAAAGAGCCTGGGCAACTCAACTTATGATGGCCGATAGTCTACCAGGTAATCAATACTCCAACAGAGTGAATGATCAGTTGCAAAAATTACCCGGATGTTCTAACTTGTTCCAAACAACCACAGGTCAAATGGCCCCTCGAACCTACGCACAAAATGAGAGCCAGTCCTTATGTGACCAAGATCTGGACTCACTGTTCGCCTAACCCAAAGTACAAGGACTGAAATGTTTGCTATGTTGCTAAATTGCACACTCATTTTATTTCATTGTTATCTTGGTTAACAATACCAGTTTCTGCATAGTGCAATACGTTTCATTTACCTTTGTTGTTCTAGTAAAGATAAAAAAAAAAAGAAAAAATGGTGAGCTAATGTTCATTGTGCGAAAACAATCTGATGTAAATACATCCAGATTCTAATCTTGTTTTATGTTTGATACCATGCTTAGGAAAGGGGATGTATTACATTGATATGTGTGACATCACTAATTGTATGTGATTATGTGGTCTCCCTATCTAGCCCCGCCTCTGTCAGTGTGGTAGTTGTATGCATCACGGCCGTGTGATGTATATGCGCGGTCAATAAACCCACAGATTACGAAGCACAACTCTTTGCCAGATTATACTGTATGATTTATACTGTATGAGTCAACACTAGTGTTTTCTAAGTCTGTGTTGCAAGGATGAAGTTGCTTTTTCTGAGTTGTTGTATGGTTGTTGTTCGCACATTTAGAGAGAAGTGCATCTTTATGGATTATGATTATGATTATAATAAAGAGTTTTGTTTTCATTTCTTTATTTCATTAAATTATCATTTAAATCTTTCTATAGATATATTTTGTCATGTCTTTGAGGCATGTTTTCACATAGTTTCACTTCATTTTTGTACTTCCCATTAAAGACGAGACGCAGAAAGCGCATCATATTTGTTTTCTTTATTTATAAGCAAACGTTTTGTTGATATTGACGCACACAAATAAATATAGACCCTTTGCAGTTATGAATGTTACTCTTACCTTTATGAGCAAAAATGACGGCGTATCCACTGAAAAAAATGCAAGTGATTGCGCTGGCACCTCAGTGTCCTGCAAAGTGTCTTCACACAAACTATTGAATATAGCGCACATTTATCTAGGTTTAATGTTTAAACATTGTTATATGCTTGAACTGTTTTATATCTAGATTTTATTTTAGGCAAGTTGTGATGATTTGAGAAGGCTAAATTGATCAAACATAGGCTTGACAGTGGGCTGGCTGCTTGGTCGTTTAAGTTTAAAAATAAAATTTATATTTTATTTACAAAAACTGCTCTAAACGTTTTTCTAAATAAACTTAATAAAAAAAGTAAATGAAATATAATCACTTATTGTAATTTATTAATTTATTTTATAATCATTTATTAAATTAATCAATAAGCTGTTTAGGGGGAAGGGGAAAAAAAGGCGGCTCGGTCAGTAATTCTAATAAGCTGTCGGACAAAGGCCATTTTAGGGCCTGAGCATCTCGGGCAGGGTCCAGGCTAGGGCCTAAATTGTGGCCTGTGCAGGGCTCTATTAGGACGGGATCACTGGCAGGGCGAAGCGGCCTACAGGAGGGAGGTACCCCGTTTGGACTGGTGTGAGGACAACAATCTT
>NC_056599.1:35286084-35286190 GCF_018340385.1 Cyprinus carpio | reverse complement strand
TATGCGAGTAGGCGTCAACTATCATGAATACCATTGTGATTTACACCTGAGAAGACAAAGGCCCACATAATGAGCTGCATAATGAGCCATTCAGTCAGCTGTGTGG
>NC_056599.1:35285206-35285893 GCF_018340385.1 Cyprinus carpio | reverse complement strand
TTTTTTTTTTTTTTTTTCTTTTTTTTTTTTTCATCAGCCTTAGCCGATGACCGATACGGGCTTTTTTTTTTTTTTTTCTTTTTTATTTGGAGCCACACTTGCTTTTTTGCTCACTCAATTTACATCATAAAAATGACAAAAATGATCATACCACCAGTTACAAGTCCTCCAATTTAAAAACGGAAACCTTTATTGAACTTATAAAAAAAAAAAACAAAAAAAACTGTTTGAACAAAATAGTAAAAAACTGGTGAGGTAGAACAAGTAGATAAACAATATTTAACAAAATATTAAAAAACAAGAGGTAGTAAACAAGTAAGAACAAGTAAATAAACAATATTTAACAAATATTAAAAACGTGAGGTAGAACAAGTAACAAGAGTTCAGTGCTGTAAATACTGAAAATAATACAAGCTAAATTTATTTTCAGATAATATGCTCCTTTTATTCTGGCCAATTTTCGTCTCTCTTCCAACTAAAGATTGAGTTGAATACTCCAGTAAGTAGGGGTGGGGGGGGCTGGCCAACTTGAGTTGTTTTATTTGTTTTTTTTTTTTTTTTTTTTTTTTTTTTAAATCATTTATTCAAGAAGACGTCGTAAGAGATTCATTAAAACAAAATGGTATTTATGTATTAATTAAAACCGGTATTTATGAATGAGACTGAATTAATTTTAAACGTGTTTGA
>NC_056599.1:35273514-35284547 GCF_018340385.1 Cyprinus carpio | reverse complement strand
ATAAAAAGCACACGCCTGTGCACAGTGCTCTGGATGTTTCTACCCAGACTCAGTCCACTGCTCTTACAGGTTCCCCATAGTCTGGAATCAGTCCTTCTCACGGGTCCTCAGGGAATCTTTTAAAGCCTCAGGAATCTTTTTTTGCAGGTGTTTGTTTAATAGTTGATCTAGATGATGAAAGTTAATAGCACGCTTAGGAGAACCTTTTCATGATATGCTACTTTTTGAGATAGGAATTTTGGGTTTTCTGCGCTGTATGCCAAAATCATCAGTATTAAAAACAATAAAAAGCACCTGAAATATTTAAGTTGGTGTGCAATGAATCTTGTAATATATGAAAGTTTAATTTTTATCATTACATTATGGAAAATAATGAACTTTTTCACAATATGCTAATTTTTTGAGAAGGACCTGTATATAAATAAATAAAAAGAGACTTACTCATGTTTATGATCTCTGCTGAATAAAGTGCTTCATTCTTTTTTTCTGAGGAAATCCAAATCTCAAATCCTCAACCACATCACATCTTTTTGGGGTGAATTATGTCTTATTCCTCTCATCGTGAAGCAAACAGTAAAAATAATAAAACTTGAAGAACAGTCTCGTTGCTGTCTTCTGTTGTGTGGGGCATATTCAAGCCGCGCGCGCTGGTGAAACATTTGAATCTCAAAAGCGCCGCTTCGGTAGCGAAGTCTGATGAATGGCATTAGAAGATAATGAAGGGATTCGTGAAAAACGGACATCACTTTGTTTTCATATTGGATTACTTATCACAGAATATTTGTTTTCGGCAGCACTTGTTTAGTTTAAAAGTAGACATGTCAGGCTTTATAGATATATCTTCATGTTCTCTGTGTTGAGTATTCACGGAGTTACAGTTCATTTTAATGACGCGCTTTTGTTAAAGAAGATCAGCGGCAGACAAGCATAGTGGCAGACAGCACTCCTTGTTTGTTATCTTTATTTTATAAGTGTACAAAGTTTTTGTTGTTATTATGTCTGTATACAAAAAGTAGACCCTTTACAGATTCTGATTGATGTATTGCTTCCTTTATCTGTACGATCAAACCTGAAAGTGTAATTTAAGTTCTTTTCTGGGTTATCAGGAGAAAATGCCTCATAACGCGTATACGCGTTTCTCGACCGCAGTAGGTTACCGATTTCACCAGTATTTTTTTTTTGTTTTTTTTTATAAATCGACTGGAACATGTTATTTCTGTTGTAGTTTTGCCCTGACTACTTAACCAGGCTTGGGCGTACTCGGTCTCCAGTGTTCAAACAACACAACAGCCGACTTGTTTCACACTCAGCCAAATAGATTTCCTCACTGTTTTACTTATGCGAATTAGTGGGGGAAGGGCCTTCACATCGTGTCTAAAACTTGCTTGGGAAAGCATAGCCGCGCACGCTTTCTCCTTTCCTCAGCAGTGCTTGCCCCGCGGGCTGGCCCGTCCGCTCCTATGCAACCATGAACTGCGCTCTCCACAATGACGAGGAAGTATCAGCAAAGGACATTGATTTCTAGCCATTTACTACTACATATATTTATGGAGATGAGAAATAAAAAACCTTTCCCTGTCCAGCGCTATGATCAGCGGTCCGGCCGAAAGCCATGCTGTCATGGAAAGGTCGGTTGTTTTTTGTTTAACATGATCTGCGTTCGCTTTGCAGCACTCTGAAAAGTTGAGATGTTGTTCATCTTCATCACGGCATAAGCGCCGCTTGACAAATGAGCGCGCTGTAATCAGCATGCGCGCCAAGCCGCTTTTTATGAGCACGCGCCCAAACCTTCCTCAGCCAGTTGGTCGCTGAATAAAACTCCTACAAATACCACGGAATCACGGAAAAACGTCGGCATTATTTAATCCTATGACAAGTGTTCGTAACAGCTGCCGTATCATACGGATAGCCTACATTTTAGTTATTGCGCTCCCTAAAACAATGATCAAGCCGTTTTATAGACGAGGCATTCGGCATTCGCGGTTTTCCCCTTTGGGCCCACAAACTGTCTTAGCTAGAAGTTGCACAGCACATATAGAGCGAACGTGTTTTCCACTTCAAAGTGTATGGCAATATTTCAGCCAAGTCAACAGTTAAAAGATCTTTGAAAGTTTAAAACTTACCAGACAGGCTTCCATCACTCTGCTAGTGGGGGATGGGGATGGGCAGTGCATGGGCTGCACGTGACTTTTTTTTTTTTTTTTTTTTTCAAACAAACTGACAGTATTTTTTAATCTGCTGAAAAGGCTCCTTGACAGAATTGGCCTTTGAGAACAAAAACTGAATGGGCAATGCGGGCAGTATTCACGGTTAATAGTTTTTTCCCACTGAAAATAAAAGGCAATGACATTGTATGAAATAAAACACCAGCCAATAACATGGTGTCAATAAAAGAAAAATCAAATAATCATGCCTCTCCAAGTATAAAATCTATTGTTTTCTCAGTGCTGACAAAGACAACAAACATGTTTGGATACACACCACTGATTATGTTACAATACCAACAACACTCCTCTTACTGATGGCTGTATTTGAAGGTGCACTGCTTCGCACCAAGTAGCACAGCCTCCTTGAAGGAGTGTAGCTATGCTCAGCACCTGTGAAATCTAATTTTGGATGAAAGTAGTGAAGTTAAGCGTTGAATTGTCAATCCCTTGTTCTAGTATTCTCTCGTCAACTCACCCTTTCTAACCATGCTGAACACCTCTCTCTGATGATGCATTGCTGTGTGGCACACAGCAAAAGTCCCTTTCTATTGGTAAATGCACCAGAGTCTGAATCTCCTCTCTCCCTAGCATTGCCCAAACCGTCGATCCTGAAGAGAGAAAGTAGAGGGTGTTTTTTAGTTTAATACAAGTTTAGAAAGAGAGATTTTAATTTTTCTTAAGTAGCTAAAGAAACACCACCCCCCCTTTTATGAACTATACAAGTTACAGAACTAAAACAGAGTATATAAAACACACATTCCTTGCACATACATGTCTAGAAGATCAGTAAGCTATTTTAAGAAAACTGTATTTAAGCTATACATTAGAGAATTAAGATCATCTCATTTTAAAAAAACCAACTCAATCCAAAATCTACATTCAAACCATATGGGACCAAAGTTTTTAATGTGGGTTTTATCATGCATGACGTATGTATTATTTGACAAAATATTTGAGTGAGTGTGCAGTTCAACTCTTTTTACTTAGAGACTTAGAGATTTGCATACATACATACATGCCTATTATAAATGTGTATTTTGTGTGTTCACGTCATAGACCGTCAAAAAAAAAAAAAAAAAAAAAAAAAAAAAAATCACATTTGTGAATCTTCTCACTCTAATGTTTCGCCAGAACCCATGTGGAGTCATTTTTTAAATGCAAGGAGTACACGAGGGGTCTTACCAGACGAAGAAGCCATGTCACATAAGCTAAAGACGAACAACAAGATAAAAATAAAAAATGTAATTAATTTTAAATGTGAGAGTGAGACGGGTAAACGCGGGGTAAAGGAAGACTAGGAACGCTTGAGCCTACAACGCGGTTAGCTAGGACTGAAATCAGACAGAACATCTGACTCTGAAATCAGTAACTTGACCCATCTTTTTGAATTGGGGGGGGGGGGGATTATCACATTAATCGTTTATAAATAATAAATGTTGCATCATTACAATACAATCAACAACAATAACTCCTTAGCAGATTATTTAACATACCCTCAATTCGGATCGCTTCAAGAAGGGTCTGCTTGCTTTATCACACACTATAGATATGGTCCTGCTTGTTCTGATATATGACTGAAGCTCATATACTAATATACATACTCCTCCTACTGGACGCATGAGGAACAACAGGGGCGTAAAACTGCTTGGGGCGTATATCTACCGGCTCCAGGCTCTGCAGCCTCCCCTACTTCACCCAGGTATTGCTCAACGTCAAACCGCAGCTCCACATGCCAGTGGCCGTGTCTTCGGGCCATTTAGACAATATACACAACCATTAAAGAAACAGGGAACAGATTATAATTAAAAAACACTCCTTTTTAAACCCTGTTCCGCACATGCAATTATTATACATCGAGAGTATGAGGCCTGTAAAGTTACAAGAATTTGGTATTGCATTAAGGTGGACTGCGTGCTTATTAGGTAGTTTTAGGCATAAGTTTTTTGATTATTTGAAATGGCCTCACCCACGACGAGAAGCCATGCACAAAACCTAGGTATAAAAGCTCTGCATGTCCTTTACAATTGTATCATATCCCTGACTGTACTTTCAATATCATACTGATAGTGCAGGCTTACAACTATATGATATTAAGCAATAAAAGTGATATTGCATATGACATGTTATCTACAAACATTAGCTGATGGGCATTTTGGCTCTTTTTCATGAGCCGGCTCGTTTGACTCGGCTCACTGAAAAGAGCAGGCACTTTTGGCTCACAAACGGCTCTTTAAAAAAACAATAATGTTTTTGACTATGATGATGGGTGTGAAAATTCTAATTACTCACAATGTCCGCACAATTTCTTTGAAATGCTTGTGATTTGTTATATACAAAGAATACTGTTAAACCATTGTGCATTTAAATTACAACTTTTTAATTTATAGGAAACAACAACATTACAAACAAATACAAATCTAATCTGAAACACATCATAGACCCATATTAAAGGAAAAATAACTAACTGAAAGGATTAAACTGGTCCCTCTTTTTTGGCATGTTATATAACCAACATTAACATCTCACTAGTTATGTTTTTGTATAACTAGCATTAACCACACTTCGAGGGGCTTATGCGGTGTCCTTCTCTCAGTAATAATTTGTCCTGTTTTTTCAAAGAAGACCCTCCCAGAGAGAACTGATGTGTGAAGTCACTATGCAGGAATCTCCCTGTCAGCGGACTTTAGTAAGCCATGGGTAGATAGAGGACTTTTTTTTCCACCATCTCATTTTCCTGCTTTTTGTTTTGTTGTTTTACACAGCTGTTGGTGTTTTTTCCTCTCCTCTCCTCCGAGGTTTGACACTTGTGTGTCATTGGGAAACGACCATCACTAGTCAATATGCATTAGGGCCTGCCCTCGACTAAAAGATTTTTCTGAGTCGACTAGTAATTAAGATTCATTTTAAGCAGTGATTTACCTAATTAGTCCCACACTTTTTATTAATAAACCATATAAAATCACATAATAATGAGCTGAGTACTTACCTACATAGCCTAATAAGCCCCTCCAGGCACTTGCACAAAAAAAAAGGCTTGCCCCTGCACACCGACGAATATAATCATTATGAATGTGTTATGGAAAAACAGCCAGTACAATGCATTGCTTTTATTTTTTAATAAATTATTGTTACACTATTGCTTTCTGTGTTTTCGTTTAAGAGATGAAGTCGGTGACACTGGCTCGTCATCTCTGCGGTATGCACCTGTATGCTTGTGTCAGACAGATTACATAATTTGGAGGGTGAGAATATTTGTTTGTCTATTTGATTGGTTCATTTAAAAGTTGCACTCTCTATAGATATCTTTTTTTATTTCTGTAATAAGGCAAGCATACACGGAGTTCCGAAGTGACGTGCTAAAGTCCACAGAGTCCGAGACGGCAGAAAGCGCATCGTTTCGTTGTTATTCTGAGTGCACACAAATAAATGTAGTGTCTTTACAGATGAAAAAGATGCATTACTATTATCTGTATGACCAAAAATGACGAAGTATTTTAAGAGCAAATGATCGCAGCGGCGCCTCCATCTGTCATGCAGTACCCCAAGCGCTATATAATATATAATATCACTATATTATTTCCAGTAGTATTACTATGTTTTTTTTGTTTTCCAAGAAATTATTATAAGTGCATGTCAACTGTATTTTAAATAGTATTACTATAGTGTTTTCTATGGTTTGCCTTCAGATGCAGTGTAGAATGTTACTGGAGTACTACTTTATATGGCATCATAGTATTGTATTGTAAATATATAGTTACTATATATTACCAGCAAAGTTTGGACACCATACTTTTGACAGGTACTAAGCTTATAAATAGCACTAACCATTCAACTCTAGTTACTGGTGAAAATGTTATAGAATTATATAAGACTACTATTCTTAACGTAGTATACTATAATAATGCTAAGGGTAACTTTTTGTAAGGGTGGGTTGGTTGGCACACTCTCTGACGTTTTTCTCTGCATAAGTGGTTAGAAATCCTTAGCAAGCAGCAAACAAGACAAGGTCTCCACTGTATGTAGTCATGTGTGCATTGTGCCGCAATTACAAAATGGTTTACGCGATAATGTCTGGATTATTACCATAATTACTGAAACCAACTTTATCCCACCTATACAGGGCCCACATTAGCTCTGAAACCCATCCCAGAAGTTGATGGCCACACCTGACCGACAGGACCCCTGGTTTCAGGCTCCGATCAGGATGCCTCTAAGCAAACCCATCCACAGGTAGATTCAGAATGCCGCTGGAAGTATTATAAATCTCTCTGCTCTGGGAATGCCTGGGTATCCCATTCAAACCAGCGTTATATACAATATTAAAATTTCCAGCAATTGCAGCTATGGATATAGCAATTCAAAGTTCAGCACACTGCATTGAGATTGGGGAAGACTATAAGATCTTATTGGAGTGCTTCAGCTGTGACTTTGAGGGTTCAAAGTTATTACTTTGTTGTCATTTTTTCCATCATCTGTCATATTTGGTGATATGTTTTTGTTCTCTTTCTAGCTGTCAAGATCCTAACCACCAAGCCCAACAGGAGATCTTACAAATAAGAGAAACAAATATATTATTCACAGATAGCTGTATATACTGAGTGAGTATATACAATATACAATATACATATTTTTTGTAAGGAGCGTTTGGCAGTGGCAATCTAGGTGACAAAGCTCCTGTGTGGAAAGAAGTCCACGGGAAGGGTGCGCAACGCCCAACAACCAGCAGGTGTAACCCCCCAGAAACTTCAGACATTAAAAGGTAAAGCTAGTATCAATTAAATAAATAGTAATACATTTTTCTTTTGTTATGGTGCACAGAAGCATTACTGTTTATCTGTACATTCCCTTTTTAGTCCTGCGTTAGAGATTGCTTGTCAAAAATGTGGAGGAGAACACGAGTTGCTGGCCGATGGGGAAAGGCTGGACGTGACATCACTGAAAAATAATGGACATTACAACAAACAAAACAGTGTCAAAAGAAAATTTGAGCACTTAAGAATAAAATTTGATAAATTGAAAAGATAATTGTTGTGTATTGTTTTATTGTAATTTGCTTGTTGAGCCAGATGAGAGTTGTTGTTGTTTTTTTTTGTTTTTTTGCTTTAAATAGGTGTTATTATTGTGTTAATGTATTCTTATTTTGATTAAATTATTGTTATTATTAAATAACTTTTTTTCTTATTAAATGACGGCTTGTATTTCATGATTTTCACTCCCTCAAAATCACTGAGTTAGCATTCCTCCACCCTGGTGAAAGGCTACCATCCTCAACATCTAGATTTACGGCACAGTTTCCAATTTAGTACCAGCAGCCCATGCTGGTCACCAGCATAAACCAGCAAGACCACCATATGATGTTGTTTTGGTGCTGGTATGCCTGGTGACCAGCATGGGATGCTGGTGCATTGAATGCAGGAAAACTGCTGTGACTAGCATGGGATGCTGGTGCCTGGTATGCTGTTGAGCAGCATGGATGTCTGGTGCTGGTATGCGTGGGTGTGAGCAGCATGGTTATGCTGGTGCTGGTTGCGGGGATCTGGTGACTAGCATGGTAGCTGGTGCTGGAATGCTGTGAGCAGCATGGGATGCTGGGCTGGTTTCTGGTAGCTGGTGACTAGCATGGGCTGCTGGTGCTGTATGCTGGTGCTGGTATCTCAGGTGACTAGCATGGGATGCGGGTGCTGGTATGCTTGGTGCCAGCATGGGATCTGTGGCCTGGTATCGTTGCTGGTATGCTGGTGACTAGCATGGGTGCGGGTGCTGGTATGCTGGTGACTAGCATGGTATTGCTGTGCCGGGTATGCTGGTGACTACCAATGGGAGGCTGGTTCTGTGTAGCTGGTGACCTATCATGGGATGCTGGTGCTGGTATGCTGGTGACTAGCTGGGATGGCTGGTGCTGGTATGCTGGCTGACTAGCATGGGATCTGGGCTGGGGACCAGCACGGGATGCTGGTGACTGAATGCTGGAAACTGCTTGTAACTAGCGGGATCTGGTGCTGGGATACTGGTGACTACATTGGATGCGTGGGTGCTGGTATACTGGTGAGCAGCTGGGAATTCTTGTGCTGGTATGCTGGTGACCATCATGGGGATGCTGGTGATTGAATGCAGGAAACTGCTTGTGACTACATGGGATGTCTGGTGCTGGTATGCTGGTGAGCAGCATGGGATCTGGTGCTGGTATGCTGGTGGCAGCATGGGATGCGGTCGGGTATGCTGGTAATGCTGGTGACTAGCCAATGGTGCTAGGTGCTGGTATAGCTGGTGATCACAAGCATGGGATGCTGGGGCGGTATGCTGGTATGCTGGTGGACTAGCATGGGATGCTGGTGCTGGTATTCTGTGCTGGTATGCTGGTGACTGCATGGGAGGCGGGTGCTGGGATTCTGGTGACCAGCATGGGATGCTGGGGCTGGTGCTGTATGCTGGGACACATGGGAGGCTGGTGCTGGTATCTGAGTGACTAGCCTTGGAATGCTGGTGCTGGTAATGCTGTGACTACCATGGGATGCTGGTTCTGGTATGCTGGTGACTACAATGGGATGCTGGTGCTGGTTATGCTGGTGACTAGCATGGATGCGGGTGGCTTGTTATGCTGGTGACTAGCATGTGATGCTGGTGCTGGTGACCAGCACGGGATTGCTGTGACTGAATGCTGGAAACTGTGCGTTGTGACTAAGCATGGGATGGCTGGTGCTGGGATACTGGTGACTAGCATGGGATGCGGGTGCGGGGATCTGGTGAGCGCATGGATGCTGGTGCCTGGTATCCTGGTGACCAGCACGGTGGCTCTGGTGAGTAACTGCTGGAAACTGCTTGTGACTGCATGGGATGCGGTGCTCGGGGATACTGGGGTGACTAGCATGGGATGCTGTGCTGGTATGCTGGTGACAGCATGGGATGCTGGTGCTGGTATGCTGGTGACTAGCATGGGGGCTGGGCTGGGATCTGGGCGCAGCATGGGAGGCGGGGGCTGGGATGCTGGTGAGCATCATGGGATGCTGGGGCTGGGATGCTGGTGAGCAGCATGGGATGCTGGGGCTTGGATTCTTGCTGAGCAGCAGGGATGCTGGGCTGTGCCCTGGTGAGCAGCATGGATGCTGGGGCTGGGATGCTGGTGACAGCATGGGAATGCTGGGGCTGGGATGCTGGTGATCGCATGGGATGCTGGGGCTTTGGATGCTGGTTGAGCAGCATGGGAATTCTGGGGCTGGATGCTGGTGAGCACATGGGATGCTGGGGCTGGATGCTGTTGACAGCATGGGGATGCTGGGGCTGGGATTGCTGGGTGAGCATCATTGATGCTGGGGCTGGAAGGCCTGGTGAGCAGCAGTGGATGCTGGGCTGGGATGCGTGAGCAGCATGGGATGCTGGTTGATTGACTGCTGGAAACTGCTTGTGACTACATGGGATGCTGGTGCTGGTATGCTGGTGAGCAGCATGGGATTGGGGCTGGTCTGGCTGGTTGCGTATGCGGTGCTAGCATGGGGATGCGGTGCTTGTATGCTGTTGCGGTATGCTGGTGCTAGCATGGGATGCTGGTTGCTGGTTGCTGGTGACTAGCATGGTAATGCTGGTGCTGGGATGCTGGTGACTAGCATGGGATGCTGGTGCTGGTATGGCTGGTGACTGTACATGGGATGCTGGTGCTGGTATGCTGGTGACTAGCATGGGAAAAGCTGGTGCTGGTATGCTGGTGACTAGCATGGAATGCTGGTGCTGGTAGCTGTGACTACCATGTGATGCTGTGCTGGATGCTGTGACTACCCTGGGATGCTGGTGCTGGTATGCTGGTGACAGCATGGATCTGGTGCTGGTATGCTGGTGACCAGCACGGGATGCTGGTGATTGACTGCTTGAAACTGCTTGTTGAACTAGCATGGATGCTGGTTCTGGGATCTGGTGACTAGCATTGGATGCTGGTGCTGGTATGCTGGTGAGCAGCATGGGATGCTGGTGCTGGTATGCTGGTGACTAGCATGGGATGCTGGGCTGGTATGCTGGTTATCAGCATGGGATGCTGGGGCTGGGATGCTGAGGGAGCAGCGGGAGCTGGGCTGGGATCCGGTGAGCATCATGTTATGCTGGGGCTGATCTGTGAGCAGCCTGGTATGCTGCGGCTGGTATGCTGGGGAGAGCATGGGAGTCTGGGGCTGGTATCTGGTGAGCGCATGGGATGCTGGGCTGGTATGCTGTGATGCAGCATGGGATCTGGTTGCTGGATGCTGGGTGGCATCATGATGCTGGGCTGGGAATGCTGGTGCAGCATGGCTTCTGGGGGCTGGATGCTGGTGAGCAGCATGGGATGCTGGGGCGGGTATGCTGGTGAGTCAGCATGGGATTGGCTGGGGCTGGTATGCTGGTTGAGCAGCATGGGATGGCTGGGGGCTGGTATGCTGGTGAGCAGCCATGGGATGCCTGGGGCTGGTATGCTGGTGACTAGCAATGGATTCTGGTGATTGAACACTGGAAACTGCTTGTGACTAGCATGGGATGCTGGTGTTGGTATGCTGGTGACTAGCATGTAGGGCTGTATTACTCAAGTCCGGACTTGGACTCGAGTCCGGACTCGAGACATTTTTCTATCGTCTCGGACTTGTCTCGGACTCGTTTGTGTTTGCACTCGGACTTGTCTCGGACTTGGTCATTGGACTCGCCAAATGTTCTCGTTGGTCTCGATCGAGTCCAGCAAAAAAAAAAAGATCCTTCAAAACAAAAGCACATTTGCATGTCGCGACTGAAAACGTGTGGAAAACGCAAGGCGCGCCGCTTTCTCCTTTTTTCCAAAGCACTCTGTAGCCTGCGCTCTATGCTTGCGCTCCT